>NW_027598331.1:0-47693 GCF_964194155.1 Cetorhinus maximus | reverse complement strand
TCTCTCTATCTCCAATCCAATCTTTCTCTCTCTCTCTCTCCAAGCCAATCATTCTCTCTCTCTCTCTCCAATCCAATCATTCTCTTTCTCACTCTATCCTGTCCAATCTTTCTCTCTCGCTCCAGTCCAATCGATCTCCCCCTCTCCCATTCCATTCTTTCTCTCTCTCTTCAGTCCAATCTCTCTCTCTCTCTCATTCATTCTTTCTCTCTCTCCAGCCCAATCTTTCACCATCTATGTCTCTCTCTCTATCCAGTCCGATCTTTCTCTCTCTCTCTCTCCAGTTCAATATTTCTCTCCCTCTCCAGTCGAATTTTTTCTCTCTCTCTAGTCCAATCTTTCTCACTCACTCTCTCTCTAGATCTCTAGTCCAAAATTTCTCTCTCTCTCTCTCTCTTTCCAGTCCAATCTTTTTCTGTCTCTCCAATCCAATGTTCCTTTCTCTCTCTCTTCCGTCCAATCTTTCTTTCTCTCTCTCTCCAATCCAATCTTTCTTTCTCTCTGTCTCCGATCCAATCTTTCTTTCTCTCTCTCTCCAATCCAATATTTCTTTCTCTCTCTCTCCAATCTAATCTTTCTCTCTCGCTCCAATCCAATCTTTCTCTCTCTCTCTCCAATCCAATCTTTCTCTCTCTCTCCAATCCAATCTTTCTCTCTCTCTCTCCAATCCAATCCTTCTCTCTCTGTCTCCCCAATCCAATCTTTCTCTCTCTCTCCAATCCAATCTTTCTCTCTCTCTCTCTCCCTCTCTCTCAATCCAATGTTTCTCTCTCTCTTTCTTTCTCTAATCCAATCATTCTTTCTCTCTCTCTCTCTGCAATCCAATATTTCTCTCTCTCTCTCTCCAATCCCAAAGTTCTTTCTCTCTCTATCCAATCCAATCTTTCTCTCTCTCCCCCTCTCCAGTCCAATCTTTCTCTTTCTCTCTCTCTCTATCCTGTCCAATCTTTCTCTCTCTTGCTCCAGTCCAATTGACCCCTCTCTTTCCAATCCATTCTTTCTCTTTCTCTTCAGTCCAATCTTTCTCTCTCTCTCTCTCTCACTCTCGCTCTCCTGACCAATCTTTCTTTCTCTCTCTCTCCAATCAAATCTTTCTCTCTCTCTGCAGTCCAATCTTTCTCTCTCTCAAATCCAATCTTTCTCTCTCTCTCCCCAATCCAATCTTTCTCTCTTACCCCAATCCAATCTTTCTCTCTCTCCCCAATCCAATCTTCCTCTCTCTCTCCCCAATCCAATCATTCTCACCCTCTCGCCAATCGAAACTTTCTTTCGCTCTCCAATCCAATCTTTCCCTCTCTCTCTCCAATCCAATCTTTCTCTCTCTCTCTCCAATCCAATTTTTCTCTCTCTCTCTCCAATCCAATTTTTCTCTCTCTCCAATCCAATCTTTCTCTCTCACTCTCTCTCCAATCCAATCTTTCTTTCTCTCTCGCTCCAATCCAATTTTTCTCTCTCTCCCTCTCCAGTCCAATCATTCTCTTTCTCTCTTTCTCTCTATCCTGTCCAATCTTTCTCTCTCTTTCTGCAGTCCAATCGACCCCTCTCTCTCTAGTCCTTTCTTTCTCTCTCTCTTCAGTCCAATCTTTCTCTCTCTCTCTCACTCTCTCTCTCCAGACCAATCTTTCTTTCTCTCTCTCTCCAATCAAATCTTTCTCTCTCTCTGCAGTCCAATCTTTCTCTCTCTCTCTCCAATCCAGTCTTTCTCTCTCTATCTCTCCAATCCAATCTTTCTCTCTCTCTCCCTCCAATCCAATCTTTCTCTCTCTCCCTGCAATCGAATCTTTCTCTCTCTCTCTCTCCCTCTCCAGTCCAATCGTTCTCTTTCTCTCTCTCTCTATCCTGTCCAATCTTTCTTTCTCTTTCTCCAGTCCAATCGACCGCTCTCTCTCTAGTCCATTCTTTCTCTCTCTCTTCAGTCCAATCTTTCTCTCTCTCGATCTCACTCAGTCTCTCCAGTCGAATTTTTTTCTCTCTCTCTAGTCCAATCTTTCTCACTCACTCTCTCTCTCTGTCTCTAGCCCAAACTTTCTCTCTCTCTCTTTCCTTTCCAAACTTTCTCTCCCTCTCTCTCTCTCTTTCCAGTCCAATCTTTCTCTGTCTCTCCCCAATCCAATCTTTCTCTCTCTCTCCCATCCAATCTTTCTTTCTCTCTCTCTCCAATCCAATCTTTCTCTCTCTCTCCCATCCAATCTTTCTTTCTCTCTCTCTCCAATCCATTATTTCTCTCTCTCTCCAATCCAATCTTTCACTCTCTCTCTCTCTCCAATCCAATCTTTCTCTCACTCTCCCCAATCCAATCTTTCTCTCTCTCTCCCCAATCCAAACTATCTCTCTCTCTCCCTAATCCAATCATTCTCACTCTCTCCCCAATCCAAACTTTCATTCTCTCTCTCTCTCTCTCCAAACCAATCTTTCTCTTTCTCTCTCTCTCAACCCTGTCCAATCTTTCTCTCTCTTTCTCCAGTCCAATCGACCCCTCTCTCTCTAGTGCATTCTTTCTCTCTCTCTCCAATTAAATCTTTCTCTCTCTCTGCAGTCCAATCTTTCTCTATCTCTCTCAAATCCAATCTTTCTCTCTCTCTCCCCAATCCCATCTTTCTCTCCCCAATCCAATCTTTCTCTCTCTCTCCCCAATCCAATCATTCTCACTCTCTCCCCAATCCAAACTTTCTTTCTCTCTCCAATCCAATCTTTCTCTCTCTCTCTCTCTCCAATCCAATCTTTCTCTCTCTCTCTCTCTCGTTCCAATCCAATCTTTCTCACTCTCTTTGCAATCCAATCTTTCTCTCTCTCTCTCGCTCCAATCCAATCTTTCTCTCATTCTCTCTCCGATCCCATTTTTCTCTCTCTCTCTCTCCAACCCAATCTTTCTCTCTCTCTTTCTCTCGAATCCAATCTTTCTCTCTCTCTCTCTCTCTCCAATCCAACCTTTCTCTCTCACTCTCTCTCCAATCCAATCTTTCTTTCTCTCTCTCTCCAATCCAATTTTTCTCTCTCTCCCTCTCCAGTCCAATCATTCTCTTTCTCTCTTTCTCTCTATCCTGTCCAATCTTTCTCTCTCTTTCTGCAGTCCAATCGACCCCTCTCTCTCTAGTCCTCTCTTTCTCTCTCTCTTCAGTCCAATCTTTCTCTCTCTCTCTCACTCTCTCTCTCCAGACCAATCTTTCTTTCTCTCTCTCTCCAATCAAATCTTTCTCTCTCTCTGCAGTCCAATCTTTCTCTCTCTCTCTCCAATCCAGTCTTTCTCTCTCTATCTCTCCAATCCAATCTTTCTCTCTCTCTCCCTCCAATCCAATCTTTCTCTCTCTCCCTGCAATCGAATCTTTCTCTCTCTCTCTCTCCAATCCAATCTTTCTCTCTCTCTCTCTGCAATCCAATCTTTCTCTCTCTCCAATCCAATCTTGCTCTCTGTCTCTCCAATCCAATCTTTCTCTCTCTCTCTCTCCCATCCAATCTTTCTCTCTCTCTCTCTCCCCTCCAATCTTTCTCTCTCTCTCTCTCCAATCCAATCTTTCTCTCTCTCTCTCTCCAATCCAATCTTTCTCTCTCTCTCTCTCCAATCCAATCTTTCTCTCTCTCTCTCTCTTCAATCCAATCTTTCTGTCTTTCTCTCCAGCCCAATCTTTCACCATCTCTGTCTCTCTCTCTATCCAGTCCTATCTTACTCTCTCTCTCCAGTTCAATATTTCTCTCTCTCTCCAGTCGAATGTTTTTCTCCCTCTCTAGTCCAATCTTTCTCACTCACTCTCTCTCTCGGTCTCTAGCCCAGTCTTTCTCTCGCTCTCTATCCAGTCCAAACTTTCTCTCTCTCTGTCTCTCTCTGCAATCCAATCTTTCTCTCTCTCCAATCCAATCTTGCTCTCTGTCTCTCCAATCCAATCTTTCTCTCTCTCTCTCTACCATCCAATCTTTCTCTCTCTCTCTCTCCAATCCAATATTTCTCTCTCTCTCTCTCTCCCATCCAATCTTTCTTTCTCTCTCTCTCCAGTCCAATCTTCCATTCTCCCTCTCTCCAATCCAATCTATCTCTCTCTCTCCAATCCAATCTTTCTCGCTCTCTCCAATCCAATCATTCTCTCTCTCTCTCTCCACAATCCAATCTTTCTCTCTCTCTCTCTTTCTCCATTCCAATCTTTCTCTCTCTCTCTCTCTCTAATCCAATTTTTCTCTCCCTCTCTGCAATTAAATCTTTCTCTCTCTCTCTCTCTCCAATCCAATCTTTCTCTCTCTCTCTTTCCAATCCCATTATTCTTTCTCTCTCTCTCCAATCCAATCTTTCTCTCTCTCCCTCTCCAGTCCAATTTTTCTCTATCTCTCTCTCTCTATCCTATCCAATCTTTCTCTCTCTTTCTCCAGTCCAATCGACCCCTCCCTTTCTAGTCCATTCTTTCTCTCTCTCTTCAGTCCAATCATTCTCTCTCTCTCTCTCACTCTCTCTCTCCAGCCCAATCTTTCTTTCTCTCTCTCTGCAGTCCAATCTTTCTCTCTCCCCAATCCAATCTTTCTCTCTCTTTCCCCAATCCAATCATTCTCACTTTCTCCCCAATCCAAACTTTCTTTCTCTCTCCAATCCAATCTTTCTCTCTCTCTCTCTCTCCAATCCAATCTTTCTCTCTCTCTCTCTCCAATCCAATCTTTCTCTCTCTCTCTCCAATCCAATCTTTCTCTCTCTCCCCAATCCAATCTTTCTCTCTCTCTCCCCAATCCAATCATTCTCACTCTCTCTCCAATCCAATCTTTCTCTCTCTCTCACTCTCGCCAATCCAATCTTTCTCTCTCTCTCTCTCCAATCCAATCTTTCTCTTTCTCTCTCTCCAATCCAACCTTTCTCTCTCTCTCTCTCCAATCCAATCTTTCTCTCTCTCTATGTCCAATCCAATCTTTCTCTCTCTCTCTCTCCAAGCCAATCATTCTCTCTCTCTCTCTCCAATCCAATCATTCTCTTTCTCACTCTATCCTGTCCAATCTTTCTCTCTCGCTCCAGTCCAATCGATCTCCCCCTCTCCCATTCCATTCTTTCTCTCTCTCTTCAGTCCAATCTCTCTCTCTCTCTCATTCATTCTTTCTCTCTCTCCAGCCCAATCTTTCACCATCTATGTCTCTCTCTCTATCCAGTCCGATCTTTCTCTCTCTCTCTCTCCAGTTCAATATTTCTCTCCCTCTCCAGTCGAATTTTTTCTCTCTCTCTAGTCCAATCTTTCTCACTCACTCTCTCTCTAGATCTCTAGTCCAAACTTTCTCTCTCTCTCTCTCTTTCCAGTCCAATCTTTTTCTGTCTCTCCAATCCAATGTTCCTTTCTCTCTCTCTTCCGTCCAATCTTTCTTTCTCTCTCTCTCCAATCCAATCTTTCTTTCTCTCTGTCTCCGATCCAATCTTTCTTTCTCTCTCTCTCCAATCCAATATTTCTTTCTCTCTCTCTCCAATCTAATCTTTCTCTCTTGCTCCAATCCAATCTTTCTCTCTCTCTCTCCAATCCAATCTTTCTCTCTCTCTCCAATCCAATCTTTCTCTCTCTCTCTCCAATCCAATCCTTCTCTCTCTGTCTCCCCAATCCAATCTTTCTCTCTCTCTCCAATCCAATCTTTCTCTCTCTCTCTCTCCCTCTCTCTCCAATCCAATGTTTCTCTCTCTCTTTCTTTCTCTAATCCAATCATTCTTTCTCTCTCTCTCTCTGCAATCCAATATTTCTCTCTCTCTCTCTCTCCAATCCCAAAGTTCTTTCTCTCTCTATCCAATCCAATCTTTCTCTCTCTCCCTCTCCATTCCAATCTTTCTCTTTCTCTCTCTCTCTATCCTGTCCAATCTTTCTCTCTCTTGCTCCAGTCCAATTGACCCCTCTCTTTCCAATCCATTCTTTCTCTTTCTCTTCAGTCCAATCTTTCTCTCTCTCTCTCTCACTCTCGCTCTCCTGACCAATCTTTCTTTCTCTCTCTCTCCAATCAAACCTTTCTCTCTCTCTGCAGTCCAATCTTTCTCTCTCTCAAATCCAATCTTTCTCTCTCTCTCCCCAATCCAATCTTTCTCTCTTACCCCAATCCAATCTTTCTCTCTCTCCCCAATCCAATCTTCCTCTCTCTCTCCCCAATCCAATCATTCTCACCCTCTCGCCAATCGAAACTTTCTTTCGCTCTCCAATCCAATCTTTCCCTCTCTCTCTCTCTGCAATCCAATCATTCTATCTATCTCTCTCCAATCCAATCTTTCTCTCTCTCTCTCCAATCCAATCTTTCTCTCTCTCTCTCCAATCCAATTTTTCTCTCTCTCCAATCCAATCTTTCTCTCTCACTCTCTCTCCAATCCAATCTTTCTTTCTCTCTCGCTCCAATCCAATTTTTCTCTCTCTCCCTCTCCAGTCCAATCATTCTCTTTCTCTCTTTCTCTCTATCCTGTCCAATCTTTCTCTCTCTTTCTGCAGTCCAATCGACCCCTCTCTCTCTAGTCCTTTCTTTCTCTCTCTCTTCAGTCCAATCTTTCTCTCTCTCTCTCACTCTCTCTCTCCAGACCAATCTTTCTTTCTCTCTCTCTCCAATCAAATCTTTCTCTCTCTCTGCAGTCCAATCTTTCTCTCTCTCTCTCCAATCCAGTCTTTCTCTCTCTATCTCTCCAATCCAATCTTTCTCTCTCTCTCCCTCCAATCCAATCTTTCTCTCTCTCCCTGCAATCGAATCTTTCTCTCTCTCTCTCTCCCTCTCCAGTCCAATCGTTCTCTTTCTCTCTCTCTCTATCCTGTCCAATCTTTCTTTCTCTTTCTCCAGTCCAATCGACCGCTCTCTTTCTAGTCCATTCTTTCTCTCTCTCTTCAGTCCAATCTTTCTCTCTCTCGATCTCACTCAGTCTCTCCAGTCGAATTTTTTTCTCTCTCTCTAGTCCAATCTTTCTCACTCACTCTCTCTCTCTGTCTCTAGCCCAAACTTTCTCTCTCTCTCTTTCCTTTCCAAACTTTCCCTCCCTCTCTCTCTCTCTTTCCAGTCCAATCTTTCTCTGTCTCTCCCCAATCCAATCTTTCTCTCTCTCTCCCATCCAATCTTTCTTTCTCTCTCTCTCCAATCCAATCTTTCTCTCTCTCTCCCATCCAATCTTTCTTTCTCTCTCTCTCCAATCCATTATTTCTCTCTCTCTCCAATCCAATCTTTCACTCTCTCTCTCTCTCCAATCCAATCTTTCTCTCACTCTCCCCAATCCAATCTTTCTCTCTCTCTCCCCAATCCAAACTATCTCTCTCTCTCCCTAATCCAATCATTCTCACTCTCTCCCCAATCCAAACTTTCATTCTCTCTCTCTCTCTCTCCAAACCAATCTTTCTCTTTCTCTCTCTCTCAACCCTGTCCAATCTTTCTCTCTCTTTCTCCAGTCCAATCGACCCCTCTCTCTCTAGTGCATTCTTTCTCTCTCTCTCCAATTAAATCTTTCTCTCTCTCTGCAGTCCAATCTTTCTCTATCTCTCTCAAATCCAATCTTTCTCTCTCTCTCCCCAATCCCATCTTTCTCTCCCCAATCCAATCTTTCTCTCTCTCTCCCCAATCCAATCATTCTCACTCTCTCCCCAATCCAAACTTTCATTCTCTCTCTCTCTCTCTCCAAACCAATCTTTCTCTTTCTCTCTCTCTCAACCCTGTCCAATCTTTCTCTCTCTTTCTCCAGTCCAATCGACCCCTCTCTCTCTAGTGCATTCTTTCTCTCTCTCTCCAATTAAATCTTTCTCTCTCTCTGCAGTCCAATCTTTCTCTATCTCTCTCAAATCCAATCTTTCTCTCTCTCTCCCCAATCCCATCTTTCTCTCCCCAATCCAATCTTTCTCTCTCTCTCCCCAATCCAATCATTCTCACTCTCTCCCCAATCCAAACTTTCTTTCTCTCTCCAATCCAATCTTTCTCTCTCTCTCTCTCCAATCCAATCTTTCTCTCTCTCTCTCTCGTTCCAATCCAATCTTTCTCACTCTCTTTGCAATCCAATCTTTCTCTCTCTCTCTCGCTCCAATCCAATCTTTCTCTCTCTCTCTCTCTCTCCAATCCCATTTTTTTCTCTCTCTCTCTCCGATCCAATCTTTCTCTCTCTCTCTCTCGAATCCAATCTTTCTCTCCCTCTCTCTCTCGAATCCAATCTTTCTCTCTCTCTCTCTCTCCAATCCAATCTTTCTTTCTCTCTCTCTCCAATCCAATCTTTTTCTCTCTCCCTCTCCAGTCCAATCTTTCTCTTTCTCTCTCTCTGTATCCTGTCCAATCTTTCTCTCTCTTTCTCCAGTCCAATCGACCCCTCTCTCTCTAGTCCATTCTTTCTCTCTCTCTTCAGTCCAATCGTTCTCTCTCGCTCTCACTCTCTCTCTCCAGACCAATCTTTCTGTCTCTGTCTCTCCAATCAAATCTTTCTTTCTGCAGTCCAATCTTTCCCTCTCTCTCTCCAATCCAATCTTTCTCTCTCTCCAATCCAATCTTTCTCTCTCTCTCTGCAATCCAATCTTTCTCTCTCTCTCGCTCCAATCCCAGTCCTATCTTTCTCTCTCTCTCTCCAGTACAATATTTCTCTCCCTCTCCAGTCGAATTTTTTTCTCTCTCTCTAGTCCAATCTTTCTCACTCACTCTCTCTCTCGGTCTCTAACCCAAACTTTCTCTCGCTCTCTCTCCAGTCCAAACTTTCTCTCTCTCTCTCTCTCTTTCCAGCCCAATCTTTCTCTCCCTCCCTCCAATCCAAACTTTCTCTCTCTCTCTCCAATCCAAACGTTCTCTCTCTCTCTCTCTCCAATCCAATCGTTCTCTCTCTCTCTCCAATGCAATCTTGCTCTCTCTCTCTCCAATTCAGTCTTTCTCTCTCTCTCTCTCTCCAATCGAATCTCTCTCTCCTATCCAATCTTTCTCTCTCTCTCTCCAATCCAACCTTTCTCTCTCTCTCTCTCCCCAATCCAATCTTTCTCTCTCTCTCCAATTCAACCTTTCTCTCTCTCTCTCCCCAATCCAATCTTTCTCTCTTTCTCCAATCCATTCTTTCTCTCTCTCCCAATCCAATCTTTCTCTCTCTCCCCAATCCAATCTTTCTCTCTCTCTCTCCAATCCAATCTTTCTTTCTCTCTCGCTCTCCAGTCCAATCTTTCTCTTTCTCTCTCTCTCTATCCTGTCCAATCTTTCTCTCTCTTTCTCCAGTCCAATCGACCCCTCTCTCGCTAGTCCATTCTTTCTCTCTCTCTTTAGTCCAATCTTTCTCTCTCTCTCTCACTCGCTCTCTCCAGACCAATCTTTCTTTCTCTCTCTCTCCAATCAAACCTTTCTCACTCTCTGCAGTCCAATCTTTCTCTCTCTCTCTCAAATCCTATTTTTCTCTCTCTCTCTCCAGGCCAGTCTCTCTCTCTCTCTCCAGGCCAGTCTCTCTCCCTCTCTCTCTAGCCCAGTCTCTCTCTCTCTTGCCCCAGCTCAGTCTCTCTCTCTCTCCAGCCTGGTCTCTCTCTCTCCAGTGCAGTCTCTCTCTCTGTCTGTCTCTCTCCAGTCCAGCCTCACTAACCCTCCCCAGTCTCTGTCTCCAGTCTAGTCTCTCTCTCTCCAGCCCAATCTTTCTCTCTCTCCAGCCCAATCTTTCTCTCTCTCCAGCCCAATCTTTCTCTCTCTCCAGCCCAATCTTTCTCTCTCTCCAGCCCAATCTTTCTCTCTCTCCAGCCCAATCTTTCTCTCTCTCAGTCAAATCTTTCTCTCTCTCCAGCCCAGTCTCTCTCTCGAGCCCAGTCTCTCTCTCGAGCCCAGTCTCTCTCTCTCTCTCTCTCCAGCCTGGTCTCTCTCTCTCTCTCTCTCTCCAGCCCAGTCTCTCTCTCTCTCTCCCTCTCCAGCCCAGTCTCTCTCTCTCTCTCTCCAGCCCAGTCTCTCTCTCTCTCTCTGTCTCTCTCTCCAGTCCAATATTTCTCGCTCTCTCTGTCCAATATTTCTCGCTCTCTCTATATATATCTCTCCCAAATATATATATATATGTCTCCAGCCCAGTCTCCCTCTCTCTCCAGCCCAATCTTTCTCTCTCACTCTTTCTCTCTCCAACTCAGTATATCTCTCTTATTCTCTCCAGCCGTCTCTCTGTCTCTCTCTCCTTTTCTCTTCAGCCCAGTCTCTCTCTCTCTCTCTCTCTCTCCAGCACATTCTCTCTCTCTTTCCCTCTCCAACCCAATCTCTCTCTCTCTCCAGCCCAGTCTCTCTCTCTCTCTCCAGCCCAGTCTCTCTCTCTCTCTCTCCAGCCCACTCTCTCTCTCTCTCCAGCCCAGTCTCTCTCTTTCTCTCTCCAGCCCAGTCTCTCTCTCTCTCTCTCTCCAGCCCAGTCTCTCTTTCTCTCTCTCTGCAGCCCAGTCTCTCTCTCTCTCTCCAGCCCAGTCTCTCTCTCTCTCTCTCTCTCTCTCCAGCCCAGTCTCTCTCTCTCTCTCTCCAGCCCAGTCTCTCTCTCTCTCTCTCCAGCCCAGTCTCTCTCTTTCTCTCTCCAGCCCAGTCTCTCTCTCTCTCTCTCTCTCTCTCTCTCCAGCCCAGTCTCTCTTTCTCTCTCTCTGCAGCCCAGTCTCTCTCTCTCTCTCCAGCCCAGTCTCTCTCTCTCTCTCTCTCTCTCCAGCCCAGTCTCTCTCTCTCTCTCTCCAGCCCAGTCTCTCTCTCTCTCTCTCCAGCCCAGTCTCTCTCTCTCTCTCTCTCTCCAGCCCAGTCTCTCTCTCTCTCTCTCCAGCCCAGTCTCTCTCTTTCTCTCTCCAGCCCAGTCTCTCTCTCTCTCTCTCTCTCTCCAGCCCAGTCTCTCTTTCTCTCTCTCTGCAGCCCAGTCTCTCTCTCTCTCTGCAGCCCAGTCTCTCTCTCTCTCTCTCTCTCTCTCCAGCCCAGTCTCTCTCTCTCTCCAGCCCAGCCTCTCTCTCTCTCCAGCCCAATCTCTCTCTGTCTCTCTCCAGCCCAGTCTCTCTCTCTCTCCAGCCCAATCTCTCTCTCTCTCCAGCCCAATCTCTCTCTCTCTCCAGCCCAATCTCTCTCTCGCTCTCTCTCCAGCCCAGTCTCTCTCTCTGTCCCTGCAGCCCAGTCTCTCTCTCTCTCTCTCTCTCCAGCCCAGTCTCTCTCTCTCTCTCTCCAGCCCAGTCTCTCTCCATCTCTCTCCAGCCCAGTCTCTCTCTTCAGACAAGTCTGTCTATCTCTCTCTCTCTCCATTATAGTCTCTCTCTCCCCAGTCCAGTATCTCCCTCTCTCCAGTCCAGTCCTTCTCGCTCTCTCTCTGTGCAAACCTTCTCTCTCTCTCTTCAGACCAGTCTAACTCCCTCTCCTCCTCCAGTCCAGGCACTTTCCATTTCCAGTCCAGGCTTTTTCTCTCTCCAGTCCAATCTTTCTCACTCTCTCTCTCCAGTCCAATCTTTCTCTCTCTCTCTCTCCAGTCCAATCTTTCTCTCTCTCTCCAGTCCGATTATTCTCTCTTTCTCTCTCCAACCCAGTCTTTCTCTCTCACTCTTTTTCTCTCCAACTCAGTATATCTCTCTTTTTCTCTCCAGCCGTCTCTGTCTCTCTCGGCTTTTCTCTCCAGCCCAGTCTCTCTCTATCTCCAGCCCAGTCTTTCTTTCTTTCTCCCTCCAACCCAGCCCCTCTCTCTTTCCCTCTACAACCCAATCTCTCTGTATCTCCAGCCCAGTCCAATCTCTCTCTCTCCAGGCCAGTCTCTTTCTCTCTCTCTCTCTCCAGTCCAGTCCCTCTCTCCAGTCCAGTCTCCCCCCCTCTCTCTCTCTCTCCAGCTCAGTCTCTCTTTCTCTCTCTCTCTCCAGCCCAGTCTCCCTCTCTCTCTCTCTCTCTCTCCAGCCCAGTGTCTCTCTCTCTCTCCAATCCAATCTTTCTCTCTCTCTCCAATCCAATCTTTCTCTCTCTCTCCCTCTCCAGTCCAATCGTTCTCTTTCTCTCTCTCTCTATCCTGTCCAATCTTTCTTTCTCTTTCTCCAGTCCAATTGACCCCTCTCTCTCTAGTCCATTCTTTCTCTCTCTCTTCAGTCCAATCTTTCTCTCTCTCGCTCTCACTCAGTCTCTCCAGTCGAATTTTTTTCTCTCTCTCTAGTCCAATCTTTCTTACTCACTGTCTCTCTCTGTCTCTAGCCCAAACTTTCTCTCTCTCTCTTTCCCGTCCAAACTTTCTCTCCCTCTCTCTCTCTCTTTCCAGTCCAATCTTTCTCTGTCTCTCCACAATCCAATCTTTCTCTCTCTCTCCAATCCAATCTATCTCTCTCTCTCTCCAATCCAATCTTTCTCTCACTCTCCCCAATCCAACCTTTCTCTCTCTCTCCCCAATCCAATCTTTCTCTCTCTCTCCAATCCAATCTTTCTCTCCCTGTCTGTCTCTCCAATCCAATCTTTCTCTCTCTCTCTCTCTCCAATCCAATCTTTCTCTCTCTCCCTCTCCAGTCCAATCCTTCTCTTTCTCTCTCTCTCTATCCTGTCCAATCTTTCTCTCTCTTTCTCCAGTCCAATCGACCCCTCTCTCTCTAGTCCATTCTTTCTCTCTCTCTCCAATCAAATCTTTCTCTCTCTCTGCAGTCCAATCTTTCTCTCTCTCTCTCAAACCCAATCTTTCTCTCTCTCTCCCCAATCCAATCTTTCTCTCTCTCCCCAATCCAATCTTTCTCTCTCTCCCCAATCCAATCTTTCTCTCTCTCTCCCCAATCCAATCATTCTCACTCTCTCCCCAATCCAAACTTTCTTTCTCTCTCCAATCCAATCTTTCTCTCTCTCTCTCTCTCCAATCCAATCCTTCTCTCTCTCTCTCCAATCCAATCTTTCTCTCTCTCTCTCTCCAATCCAATCTTTCTCTCTCTCTCTCTCTCTCCAATCCAATTTTCTCTCTCTCTATGCAATCCAATCTTTCCCTCTCTCTCTCACTCCAATCCAATCTTTCTCTCTCTCTCTCTCCAATCCCATTTTTCTCTCTCTCTCTCTCCAGTCCAATCTTTCTCTCTCTCTTTCTCTCGAATCCAATCTTTCTCTCTCTCCCCAATCCATTCTTTCTCTCCCACTCCTCAATCCAATAATTCTCACTCTCTCCCCAATCCAAACTTTCTTTCTCTCTCCATCCAATCTTTCTCTCTCGCTCTCTCACTCTCCAATCCAATCTTTCTCTCTCTCTCACTCCAATCCAATCTTTCTCTCTCTCTCTCTCCAATCCAATCATCCTCTCTTTCTCTCCAATCCAATCATTCTCTCTCTCTCTCCAATCCAATCATTCTCTTTCCCTCTCTCTCTATCCTGTCCAATCTTTCTCTCTCGCTCCAGTCCAATCGATCTCTGCCTCTCCCATTCCATTCTTTCTCTCTCTCTTCAGTCCAATCTCTCTCTCTCTCATGCATTCTTTCTCTCTCTCCAGCCCAATGCTTCACCATCTATGTCTCTCTCTCTATCCAATCCTATCTTTCTCTCTCTCTCTCCAGTTCAATATTTCTCTCTCTCTACTGTCGAATTGTTTTCTCTCTCCCTAGTCCGTTCTTTTTCACTCACTCTCTCTCTCGGTCTCTAGCCCAAACTTTCTCTCGCTCTCTCTCCAGTCCAAACTTTCTCTCTCACTCTCCCTCTTTCCAGCCCAATCTTTCTCTGTCTCTCCAATCCAATGTTCCTTTCTCTCTCTCTCCCATCCAATCTTTCTTTCTCTCTCTCTCCAATCCAATCTTTCATTCTCCCTCTCTCCAATCCAATCGTTCTCTCTCTCTCTCTCTCTCTCCAATCCAATCTTTCTCTCTCTCTCCAATCCAATCTTTCTCTCTCCCTCCAATCCAATCTTTCTCTCTCTCTCTCTCTCTCTCCAATACAATCCTTCTCTCTCTCTCTCCCCAAATCAATCTTTCTATCACTCTCTCCAAGGCAAACTATCTCTCTCTCACCCCAATCCAATCTTTCTCTCTCTCCCCAATCCAATCTTTATCTCTCCCTCTCCAATCCAATCTTTCTCTCTCCGTCTCTTTCTCCAATCCAATCTTACTCTCTCTCTCTCTTTCCAATCCAATCTTTTTCTCTCTCTCTGAATTCCAATCTTTCTCTCTCTATCTCTCCAATCCCATTTCTCTCTCTCTCTCTCTCTTCAATCCAGTCTTTCTCTCTCTCTCACTCCAATCCATTGTTCTCTCTCTCTCCAATCCAATCTATCTCTCTCTCTCTCCAATCCAATCTTCCTCTCTCTCTCTCCAATCCAATCTATCTCTCTCTCTCTCCAATCCAATCTTTCTCTCACTCTCCCCAATCCAACCTTTCTCTCTCTCTCCCCAATCCAATCTTTCTCTCTCTCTCCAATCCAATCTTTCTCTCCCTGTCTGTCTCTCCAATCCAATCTTTCTCTCTCTCTCTCTCTCCAATCCAATCTTTCTCTCTCTCCCTCTCCAGTCCAATCCTTCTCTTTCTCTCTCTCTCTATCCTGTCCAATCTTTCTCTCTCTTTCTCCAGTCCAATCGACCCCTCTCTCTCTAGTCCATTCTTTCTCTCTCTCTCCAATCAAATCTTTCTCTCTCTCTGCAGTCCAATCTTTCTCTCTCTCTCTCAAACCCAATCTTTATCTCTCTCTCCCCAATCCAATCTTTCTCTCTCTCCCCAATCCAATCTTTCTCTCTCTCCCCAATCCAATCTTTCTCTCTCTCTCCCCAATCCAATCATTCTCACTCTCTCCCCAATCCAAACTTTCTTTCTCTCTCCAATCCAATCTTTCTCTCTCTCTCTCTCTCTCCAATCCAATCCTTCTCTCTCTCTCTCCAATCCAATCTTTCTCTCTCTCTCTCTCCAATCCAATCTTTCTCTCTCTCTCTCTCTCTCCAATCCAATTTTCTCTCTCTCTATGCAATCCAATCTTTCCCTCTCTCTCTCACTCCAATCCAATCTTTCTCTCTCTCTCTCTCCAATCCCATTTTTCTCTCTCTCTCTCTCCAGTCCAATCTTTCTCTCTCTCTTTCTCTCGAATCCAATCTTTCTCTCTCTCCCCAATCCATTCTTTCTCTCCCACTCCTCAATCCAATAATTCTCACTCTCTCCCCAATCCAAACTTTCTTTCTCTCTCCATCCAATCTTTCTCTCTCGCTCTCTCACTCTCCAATCCAATCTTTCTCTCTCTCTCACTCCAATCCAATCTTTCTCTCTCTCTCTCTCCAATCCAATCATCCTCTCTTTCTCTCCAATCCAATCATTCTCTCTCTCTCTCCAATCCAATCATTCTCTTTCCCTCTCTCTCTATCCTGTCCAATCTTTCTCTCTCGCTCCAGTCCAATCGATCTCTGCCTCTCCCATTCCATTCTTTCTCTCTCTCTTCAGTCCAATCTCTCTCTCTCTCATGCATTCTTTCTCTCTCTCCAGCCCAATGCTTCACCATCTATGTCTCTCTCTCTATCCAATCCTATCTTTCTCTCTCTCTCTCCAGTTCAATATTTCTCTCTCTCTACTGTCGAATTGTTTTCTCTCTCCCTAGTCCGTTCTTTTTCACTCACTCTCTCTCTCGGTCTCTAGCCCAAACTTTCTCTCGCTCTCTCTCCAGTCCAAACTTTCTCTCTCACTCTCCCTCTTTCCAGCCCAATCTTTCTCTGTCTCTCCAATCCAATGTTCCTTTCTCTCTCTCTCCCATCCAATCTTTCTTTCTCTCTCTCTCCAATCCAATCTTTCATTCTCCCTCTCTCCAATCCAATCGTTCTCTCTCTCTCTCTCTCTCACCAATCCAATCTTTCTCTCTCTCTCCAATCCAATCTTTCTCTCTCCCTCCAATCCAATCTTTCTCTCTCTCTCTCTCTCTCTCCAATACAATCCTTCTCTCTCTCTCTCCCCAAATCAATCTTTCTATCACTCTCTCCAAGGCAAACTATCTCTCTCTCACCCCAATCCAATCTTTCTCTCTCTCCCCAATCCAATCTTTATCTCTCCCTCTCCAATCCAATCTTTCTCTCTCCGTCTCTTTCTCCAATCCAATCTTACTCTCTCTCTCTCTTTCCAATCCAATCTTTTTCTCTCTCTCTGAATTCCAATCTTTCTCTCTCTATCTCTCCAATCCCATTTCTCTCTCTCTCTCTCTCTTCAATCCAGTCTTTCTCTCTCTCTCACTCCAATCCATTGTTCTCTCTCTCTCCAATCCAATCTATCTCTCTCTCTCTCCAATCCAATCTTCCTCTCTCTCTCTCCAATCCAATCTATCTCTCTCTCTCTCTCTCTCTCTCTCTCTCTCTCCAATGTAATCGTTCTCTCTCTCTCTCTAATCCAATCTTTCTCTCTCTCTCTGCAATTCATTCTTTCTCTATCTCTCTGTCTCCAATCCGATCTTTCTCTCTCACTCCAATCCAATCTTTCTCTCTCTATCTCCAATTCAATCTTTCTCTCTCTCTCTCCAATCCAATCTTTCTCTCTCTCTCTCCAATCCAATCTTTCTCTCTCTCTCCAATCCAATCTTTCTCTCTCTCTCTCTCCAATCCACTCTTTCTCTCTCTCTCTCCAATCCAATATTTCTCTCTCTCTTTCCAATCCAATCTTTCTCTCTCTCTCTCCATTCCAATCTTTCTCTCTCTCTCTCTCCCCAATCCAATCATTCTCACTCTCTCCCCAATCCAAACTTTCTTTCTCTCTCCAATCCAATCTTTCTCTATCTCTCTCTCTCCAATCCAATCTTTCTCTCTCTCTCTCTCCAATCCAATCTTTCTCTCTCTCTCTCCAATTCAATCTTTCTCTCTCTCTCTGCAATCCAATCTTTCTCTCTCTCTTGCTCCAATGCAATCTTTCTCTCTCTCTCTCTCTCCAATCCCATTTTTCTCCCTCTCTCTCTCTCTAATCCAATCTTTCTCTCTCTCTCTCTCGAATCCACTCTTTCTCTCTCTCTCTGAATTCCAATTTTTCTCTCTCTATCTCTCCAATCCCATTTCTCTCTCTCTCTCTCTCCAATCCTATTTTTCTCTCTCTCTCACTCCAATCCATTCTTCTCTCTCTCTCCAATCCAATCTATCTCTCTGTCTCTCCAATCCAATCTTCCTCTCTCTCTCTCTCTCTCCAATCCAATCTTTCTCTCTCTCTCTCTCCAATGTAATCGTTCTCTCTCTCTCTCCAATCCAATCTTTCTCTCTCTATCTCCAATCCAATCTTTCTCTCTCTCTCTCCAATCCAATCTTTCTCTCTCTCTCTCCAATCCAATCTTTCTCTCTCTCTCTCCAATCCAATCTTTCACTCTCTCTATCTCCAATCCAATCTTTCTCTCTCTCTCTCCAATCCAATATTTCTCTCTCTCTCTCCAATCCAATCTTTTTCTCTCTCTCTGTCCCCAATCTTTCTCTCTCTCTCTCTCCCCAATCCAATCTTTCTCTCTCTCTCCCCAATCCAATCTTTCTCTCTCTCTCCCCAATCCTATCATTCTCACTCTCTCCCCAATCCAAACTTTCTTTCTCTCTCCAATCCAATCTTTCTCTCTCTCTCTCTCTCCAATCCAATCTTTCTCTCTCTCTCTCTCTCCAATCCAATCTTTCTCTCTCTCTCTCCAATTCAATCTTTCTCTCTCTCTCTCTGCAATCCAATCTTTCTCTCTCTCTCTCTCTCTCTCTCGCTCCAATGCCATCTTTCTCTCTCTCTCTCTCTCTCTCCAATCCCATTTTTCTCCCTCTCTCTCTCTCTCTAATCCCATCTTTCTCACTCTCTCTCTCTCGAATCCACTCTTTCTCTCTCTCTCTCTACAGTCCAATCTTTCACTCTCTCTCTCTCTCCAATCCAAACTTTCTTTCTCTCTCTCTCCAATCCAATCGTTCTCTCTCTCCCTCTCCAGTCCAATCTTTCTCTTTCTCCCTCTCTCTATGCTGTCCAATCTTTCTAGCTCTTTCTCCAGTCAAATCGACCCCTCTCTTTCTAGTGAATTCGTTCTCTCTCTCTTTAGTCCAATCTTTCCCTCTCTCTCTCACTCTCTCCCTCCAGACCAATCTTTCTTTGTCTCTCTCTCCAATCCAATCTTTCTCTCTCTCTCCAATCAAATCTTTCTCTCTCTCTCTCTCCAATCCAATCTTTCTCTCTCTCTCTCTCTCCAATCCAAACTTTCTCTCTCTCTCCAATCCAATCTTTCTCTCCCTCTCTCTCTCCAATCTTTCTCTCCCTCTCTCTCTCCAATCCAATCTTTCTCTCTCTCTCTCCAATCCAATCTTTCTCTCTCTCTCTCTCCAATCCAATCTTTCTCTCTCTCTCTCTCTCTCTCCAATCCAATCTTTCTCTCTCTTTCTCTCGAATCCAATCTATCTCTCTCTCCCTCTCCAATCCAATGTTTTTTTCTCTCTCTCCAATCCACTCTTTCTCTCTCTCTCTCCAATCCAATCTTCCTCTCTCTATCTCTCTCCAATCCAGTCTTTCTCTCTCTCTCTCCAATCCAATCTTTCTCTCTCTCTCTCCAATCCAATCTTTCTCTCTCTCTCTCTCCAATCCAGTCTTTTCTCTCTCTCTCCAATGCATTCTTCTCTCTCTCTCCAATCCAATCTTCTCTCTCTCTCTCCAATCCAATCTTTCTCTCCCTCCCTCCAATCCAAACTTTCTCTCTCTCTCTCCAATCCAAACGTTCTCTCTCTCTCCAATCCAATCGTTCTCTCTCTCTCTCCAATGCAATCTTGCTCTCTCTCTCTCCAATTCAATCTTGCTCTCTCTCTCTCTCTCCAATCCAATCTCTCTCTCCTATCCAATCTTTCTCTCTCTCTCTCCAATCCAACCTTTCTCTCTCTCTCTCTCCCCAATCCAATCTTTCTCTCTCTCTCCAATTCAACCTTTCTCTCTCTCTCTCCCCAATCCAATCTTTCTCTCTTTCTCCAATCCATTCTTTCTCTCTCTCCCAATCCAATCTTTCTCTCTCTCCCCAATCCAATCTTTCTCTCTCTCTCTCCAATCCAATCTTTCTTTCTCTCTCGCTCTCCAGTCCAATCTTTCTCTTTCTCTCTCTCTCTATCCTGTCCAATCTTTCTCTCTCTTTCTCCAGTCCAATCGACCCCTCTCTCGCTAGTCCATTCTTTCTCTCTCTCTTTAGTCCAATCTTTCTCTCTCTCTCTCACTCGCTCTCTCCAGACCAATCTTTCTTTCTCTCTCTCTCCAATCAAACCTTTCTCACTCTCTGCAGTCCAATCTTTCTCTCTCTCTCTCAAATCCTATTTTTCTCTCTCTCTCTCCAGGCCAGTCTCTCTCTCTCTCTCCAGGCCAGTCTCTCTCCCTCTCTCTCTAGCCCAGTCTCTCTCTCTCTTGCCCCAGCTCAGTCTCTCTCTCTCTCCAGCCTGGTCTCTCTCTCTCCAGTGCAGTCTCTCTCTCTGTCTGTCTCTCTCCAGTCCAGCCTCACTAACCCTCCCCAGTCTCTGTCTCCAGTCTAGTCTCTCTCTCTCCAGCCCAATCTTTCTCTCTCTCCAGCCCAATCTTTCTCTCTCTCCAGCCCAATCTTTCTCTCTCTCCAGCCCAATCTTTCTCTCTCTCCAGCCCAATCTTTCTCTCTCTCTCTCAGTCAAATCTTTCTCTCTCTCTCTCAGTCAAATCTTTCTCTCTCTCCAGCCCAGTCTCTCTCTCCAGCCCAGTCTCTCTCTCTCTCTCTCTCTCTCTCTCTCTCTCCAGCCTGGTCTCTCTCTCTCTCTGTCTGTCTCTCTCCAATCCAGCCTCACTCACTCTCCCCAGTCTCTGTCTCCAGTCTAGTCTCCCTCTCTCCAGCCCAATCTTTCTCTCTCTCCAGCCCAATCTTTCTCTCTCTCCAGCCCAATCTTTCTCTCTCTCCAGCCCAATCTTTCTCTCTCTCCAGCCCAATCTTTCTCTCTCTCCAGCCCAATCTTTCTCTCTCTCCAGCCCAATCTTTCTCTCTCTCCAGCCCAATCTTTCTCTCTCTCCAGCCCAATCTTTTTCTCTCTCGAGTCCAATCTTTCTCTCTCTCCAGCCCAATCTTTCTCTCTCTCTCCCCAATCCAATCTTTCTCTCTCTCTCCCCAATCCTATCATTCTCACTCTCTCCCCAATCCAAACTTTCTTTCTCTCTCCAATCCAATCTTTCTCTCTCTCTCTCTCTCCAATCCAATCTTTCTCTCTCTCTCTCTCTCCAATCCAATCTTTCTCTCTCTCTCTCCAATTCAATCTTTCTCTCTCTCTCTCTGCAATCCAATCTTTCTCTCTCTCTCTCTCTCTCGCTCCAATGCCATCTTTCTCTCTCTCTCTCTCTCTCTCTCCAATCCCATTTTTCTCCCTCTCTCTCTCTCTCTAATCCCATCTTTCTCACTCTCTCTCTCTCGAATCCACTCTTTCTCTCTCTCTCTCTACAGTCCAATCTTTCACTCTCTCTCTCTCTCCAATCCAAACTTTCTTTCTCTCTCTCTCCAATCCAATCGTTCTCTCTCTCCCTCTCCAGTCCAATCTTTCTCTTTCTCCCTCTCTCTATGCTGTCCAATCTTTCTAGCTCTTTCTCCAGTCAAATCGACCCCTCTCTTTCTAGTGAATTCGTTCTCTCTCTCTTTAGTCCAATCTTTCCCTCTCTCTCTCACTCTCTCCCTCCAGACCAATCTTTCTTTGTCTCTCTCTCCAATCCAATCTTTCTCTCTCTCTCCAATCAAATCTTTCTCTCTCTCTCTCTCCAATCCAATCTTTCTCTCTCTCTCTCTCTCCAATCCAAACTTTCTCTCTCTCTCCAATCCAATCTTTCTCTCCCTCTCTCTCTCCAATCTTTCTCTCCCTCTCTCTCTCCAATCCAATCTTTCTCTCTCTCTCTCCAATCCAATCTTTCTCTCTCTCTCTCTCCAATCCAATCTTTCTCTCTCTCTCTCTCTCTCTCCAATCCAATCTTTCTCTCTCTTTCTCTCGAATCCAATCTATCTCTCTCTCCCTCTCCAATCCAATGTTTTTTTCTCTCTCTCCAATCCACTCTTTCTCTCTCTCTCTCCAATCCAATCTTCCTCTCTCTATCTCTCTCCAATCCAGTCTTTCTCTCTCTCTCTCCAATCCAATCTTTCTCTCTCTCTCTCCAATCCAATCTTTCTCTCTCTCTCTCTCCAATCCAGTCTTTTCTCTCTCTCTCCAATGCATTCTTCTCTCTCTCTCTCCAATCCAATCTTCTCTCTCTCTCTCCAATCCAATCTTTCTCTCCCTCCCTCCAATCCAAACTTTCTCTCTCTCTCTCCAATCCAAACGTTCTCTCTCTCTCCAATCCAATCGTTCTCTCTCTCTCTCCAATGCAATCTTGCTCTCTCTCTCTCCAATTCAATCTTGCTCTCTCTCTCTCTCTCCAATCCAATCTCTCTCTCCTATCCAATCTTTCTCTCTCTCTCTCCAATCCAACCTTTCTCTCTCTCTCTCTCCCCAATCCAATCTTTCTCTCTCTCTCCAATTCAACCTTTCTCTCTCTCTCTCCCCAATCCAATCTTTCTCTCTTTCTCCAATCCATTCTTTCTCTCTCTCCCAATCCAATCTTTCTCTCTCTCCCCAATCCAATCTTTCTCTCTCTCTCTCCAATCCAATCTTTCTTTCTCTCTCGCTCTCCAGTCCAATCTTTCTCTTTCTCTCTCTCTCTATCCTGTCCAATCTTTCTCTCTCTTTCTCCAGTCCAATCGACCCCTCTCTCGCTAGTCCATTCTTTCTCTCTCTCTTTAGTCCAATCTTTCTCTCTCTCTCTCACTCGCTCTCTCCAGACCAATCTTTCTTTCTCTCTCTCTCCAATCAAACCTTTCTCACTCTCTGCAGTCCAATCTTTCTCTCTCTCTCTCAAATCCTATTTTTCTCTCTCTCTCTCCAGGCCAGTCTCTCTCTCTCTCTCCAGGCCAGTCTCTCTCCCTCTCTCTCTAGCCCAGTCTCTCTCTCTCTTGCCCCAGCTCAGTCTCTCTCTCTCTCCAGCCTGGTCTCTCTCTCTCCAGTGCAGTCTCTCTCTCTGTCTGTCTCTCTCCAGTCCAGCCTCACTAACCCTCCCCAGTCTCTGTCTCCAGTCTAGTCTCTCTCTCTCCAGCCCAATCTTTCTCTCTCTCCAGCCCAATCTTTCTCTCTCTCCAGCCCAATCTTTCTCTCTCTCCAGCCCAATCTTTCTCTCTCTCCAGCCCAATCTTTCTCTCTCTCTCTCAGTCAAATCTTTCTCTCTCTCTCTCAGTCAAATCTTTCTCTCTCTCCAGCCCAGTCTCTCTCTCCAGCCCAGTCTCTCTCTCTCTCTCTCTCTCTCTCTCTCTCTCCAGCCTGGTCTCTCTCTCTCTCTGTCTGTCTCTCTCCAATCCAGCCTCACTCACTCTCCCCAGTCTCTGTCTCCAGTCTAGTCTCCCTCTCTCCAGCCCAATCTTTCTCTCTCTCCAGCCCAATCTTTCTCTCTCTCCAGCCCAATCTTTCTCTCTCTCCAGCCCAATCTTTCTCTCTCTCCAGCCCAATCTTTCTCTCTCTCCAGCCCAATCTTTCTCTCTCTCCAGCCCAATCTTTCTCTCTCTCCAGCCCAATCTTTCTCTCTCTCCAGCCCAATCTTTTTCTCTCTCGAGTCCAATCTTTCTCTCTCTCCAGCCCAATCTTTCTCTCTCTCCAGCCCAATCTTTCTCTCTCCAGCCCAATCTTTCTCTCTCTCCAGCCCAATCTTTCTCTCTCTCCAGCCCAATCTTTCTCTCTCTCCAGCCCAATCTTTCTCTCCCTCCAGCCCAATCTTTCTCTCTCTCCAGCCCAATCTTTCTCTCTCTCCAGCCCAATCTTTTTCTCTCTCCAGCCCAATCTTTCTCTCTCTCTCTCAGTCAAATCTTTCTCTCTCTCCAGCCCAGTCTCTCTCTCTCTCTCTCTCCAGCCCAGTCTCTCTCTCTCTCTCCCTCTCCATCTCTCCCTCTCCAGCCCAGTCTCTCTCTCTCTCTCTCCAGCCCAGTCTCTCTCTCTCTCTCTGTCTCTCTCTCCAGTCCAATATTTCTCGCTCTCTCTGTCCAATATTTCTCGCTCTCTCTATATATATCTCTCCCAAATATATATATATATGTCTCCAGCCCAGTCTCCCTCTCTCTCCAGCCCAATCTTTCTCTCTCACTCTTTCTCTCTCCAACTCAGTATATCTCTCTTATTCTCTCCAGCCGTCTCTCTGTCTCTCCTTTTCTCTTCAGCCCAGTCTCTCTCTCTCTCTCTGTCTCTCTCCAGCCATTCTCTCTCTCTCTCCAGCCCAGTCTCTCTCTCTCTCTCTCTCTCTCTCCAGCACAGTCTCTCTCTCTTTCCCTCTCCAACCCAATCTCTCTCTCTCTCCAGCCCAGTCTCTCTCTCTCTCTCCAGCCCAGTCTCTCTCTCTCTCTCTCCAGCCCACTCTCTCTCTCTCTCTCTCCAGCCCAGTCTCTCTCTTTCTCTCTCCAGCCCAGTCTCTCTCTCTCTCTCCAGCCCAGTCTCTCTTTCTCTCTCTCTGCAGCCCAGTCTCTCTCTCTCTCCAGCCCAGTCTCTCTCTCTCTCTCTCTCCAGCCCAGTCTCTCTCTCTCTCTCTCTCTCCAGCCCAGTCTCTCTCTCTCTCTCTCTCCAGCCCAGTCTCTCTCTTTCTCTCTCCAGCCCAGTCTCTCTCTCTCTCTCTCTCTCTCTCCAGCCCAGTCTCTCTTTCTCTCTCTCTGTCCAGCCCAATCTCTCTCTGTCTCTCTCCAGCCCAGTCTCTCTCTCTCTCCAGCCCAATCTCTCTCTCGCTCTCTCTCCAGCCCAGTCTCTCTCTCTGTCCCTGCAGCCCAGTCTCTCTCTCTCTCTCTCTCTCTCCAGTCCAGTCTCTCTCTCTCTCTCTCCAGCCCAGTCTCTCTCTCTCTCCAGCCCAGTCTCTCTCTCTCTCCAGCCCAGTCTCTCTCTCTCTCTCTCTCTCTCCAGCCCAGTCTCTCTCCATCTCTCTCCAGCCCAGTCTCTCTCTTCAGACAAGTCTGTCTATCTCTCTCTCTCTCCATTATAGTCTCTCTCTCCCCAGTCCAGTATCTCCCTCTCTCCAGTCCAGTCCTTCTCGCTCTCTCTCTGTCCAAACCTTCTCTCTCTCTCTTCAGACCAGTCTAACTCCCTCTCCTCCTCCAGTCCAGGCACTTTCCATTTCCAGTCCAGGCTTTTTCTCTCTCCAGTCCAATCTTTCTCACTCTCTCTCTCCAGTCCAATCTTTCTCTCTCTCTCTCTCCAGTCCAATCTTTCTCTCTCTCTCCAGTCCGATTATTCTCTCTTTCTCTCTCCAACCCAGTCTTTCTCTCTCACTCTTTTTCTCTCCAACTCAGTATATCTCTCTTTTTCTCTCCAGCCGTCTCTGTCTCTCTCGGCTTTTCTCTCCAGCCCAGTCTCTCTCTATCTCCAGCCCAGTCTTTCTTTCTTTCTCCCTCCAACCCAGCCCCTCTCTCTTTCCCTCTACAACCCAATCTCTCTGTATCTCCAGCCCAGTCCAATCTCTCTCTCTCCAGGCCAGTCTCTTTCTCTCTCTCTCTCTCCAGTCCAGTCCCTCTCTCCAGTCCAGTCTCCCCCCCTCTCTCTCTCTCTCCAGCTCAGTCTCTCTCTCTCTCTCTCTCCAGCCCAGTCTCCCTCTCTCTCTCTCTCTCTCTCCAGCCCAGTGTCTCTCTCTCTCTCCAATCCAATCTTTCTCTCTCTCTCCAATCCAATCTTTCTCTCTCTCTCCCTCTCCAGTCCAATCGTTCTCTTTCTCTCTCTCTCTATCCTGTCCAATCTTTCTTTCTCTTTCTCCAGTCCAATTGACCCCTCTCTCTCTAGTCCATTCTTTCTCTCTCTCTTCAGTCCAATCTTTCTCTCTCTCGCTCTCACTCAGTCTCTCCAGTCGAATTTTTTTCTCTCTCTCTAGTCCAATCTTTCTCACTCACTGTCTCTCTCTGTCTCTAGCCCAAACTTTCTCTCTCTCTCTTTCCCGTCCAAACTTTCTCTCCCTCTCTCTCTCTTTCCAGTCCAATCTTTCTCTGTCTCTCCACAATCCAATCTTTCTCTCTCTCTCCAATCCAATCTATCTCTCTCTCTCTCCAATCCAATCTTTCTCTCACTCTCCCCAATCCAACCTTTCTCTCTCTCTCCCCAATCCAATCTTTCTCTCTCTCTCCAATCCAATCTTTCTCTCCCTGTCTGTCTCTCCAATCCAATCTTTCTCTCTCTCTCTCTCTCCAATCCAATCTTTCTCTCTCTCCCTCTCCAGTCCAATCCTTCTCTTTCTCTCTCTCTCTATCCTGTCCAATCTTTCTCTCTCTTTCTCCAGTCCAATCGACCCCTCTCTCTCTAGTCCATTCTTTCTCTCTCTCTCCAATCAAATCTTTCTCTCTCTCTGCAGTCCAATCTTTCTCTCTCTCTCTCAAACCCAATCTTTCTCTCTCTCTCCCCAATCCAATCTTTCTCTCTCTCCCCAATCCAATCTTTCTCTCTCTCCCCAATCCAATCTTTCTCTCTCTCCCCAATCCAATCATTCTCACTCTCTCCCCAATCCAAACTTTCTTTCTCTCTCCAATCCAATCTTTCTCTCTCTCTCTCTCTCTCTCCAATCCAATCCTTCTCTCTCTCTCTCCAATCCAATCTTTCTCTCTCTCTCTCTCCAATCCAATCTTTCTCTCTCTCTCTCTCTCTCCAATCCAATTTTCTCTCTCTCTCTGCAATCCAATCTTTCCCTCTCTCTCTCACTCCAATCCAATCTTTCTCTCTCTCTCTCCAATCCCATTTTTTTCTCTCTCTCTCTCCAGTCCAATCTTTCTCTCTCTCTTTCTCTCGAATCCAATCTTTCTCTCTCTCTCTCTCCAATCCAATCTTTCTCTCTCTCTCTCTCTCTCTCCAATCCAATCTTTCTCTCTCTTTCTCTCGAATCCAATCTATCTCTCTCTCCCTCTCCAATCCAATGTTTTTTTCTCTCTCTCCAATCCAATCTTTCTCTCTCTCCCCAATCCAATCTTTCTCTCTCTCTCCCCAATCCAATCATTCTCACTCTCTCCCCAATCCAAACTTTCTTTCTCTCTCCAATCCAATCTTTCTCTCTCTCTCTCCAATCCAATCCTTCTCTCTCTCTCTCCAATCCAATCTTTCTCTCTCTCTCTCTCCAATCCAATCTTTCTCTCTCTCTCTCTCTCCAATCCAATTTTCTCTCTCTCTCTGCCATCCAATCTTTCCCTCTCTCTCTCACTCCAATCCAATCTTTCTCTCTCTCTCTCTCCAATCCCATTTTTTTCTCTCTCTCTCTCCAGTCCAATCTTTCTCTCTCTCTTTCTCTCGAATCCAATCTTTCTCTCTCTCTCTCTCCAATCCAATCTTTCTCTCTCTCTCACTCCAATCCAATCTTTCTCTCTCTCTCTCTCCAATCCCATTTTTCTCTCTCTCTCTCTCCAGTCCAATCTTTCTCTCTCTCTTTCTCTCGAATCCAATCTTTCTCTCTCTCTCTCTCTAATCCAATCTTTCTCTCTCTCTCTCTCCAATCCAATCTTTCTTTCTCTCTCTCTCTCCAATCCAATCTTTCCCTCTCTCCCTCTCCAGTCCAATCTTTCTCTTTCACTCTCTCTCTATCCTGTCCAATCTTTCTCTCTCTTTCTGCAGTCCAATCGACTCCTCTCTCTCTAGTCCATTCTTTCTCTCTCTCTTTAGTCCAATCTTTCTCTCTCTCTCTCACTCTCTCTCTCCAGACCAATCTTTCTTTCTCTCTCTCTCCAATCAAATCTTTCTCTCTCTCTGCAGTCCAATCTTAATCACTCTCTCTCAAATCCAATTTTTCTCTCTCTCTATCCAGGCCAGTCTTTCTCTCTCTCTCTCCAGGCCAGTCTCTCTCTCTCTCTCTCTCTCTGTGTCTGTCTTTCTCCAGTCCAGCCTCACTCACCCTCCCCAGTCTCTGTCTCCAGTCTAGTCTCTCTCTCTCCAGCCCAATCTTTCTCTCTCTCCAGCCCAATCTTTCTCTCTCTCCAGCCCAATCTATCTCTCTCTCCAGCCCAATCTTTCTCTCTCTCCAGCCCAATCTTTCTCTCTCTCCAGCCCAATCTTTCTCTCCCTCCAGCCCAATCTTTCTCTCTCTCCAGCCCAATCTTTCTCTCTCTCCAGCCCAATCTGTTTCTCTCTGCTTTTCCCTTCAGCCCAGTCTCTCTCTGTCTCTCTTTCTCTCTCCAGCCCAGTCTCCCTATCTCCAGCCCAGTCTTTCTTTCTTTCTCCCTCCAACCCAGCCGCTCTCTCTTTCCCTCTACAACTCAATCTCTCTCTATCTCCAGCCCAGTCCAATCTCTCTCTCTCCAGGCAAGTCTCTTTCTCTCTCTCTCTCCAGTCCAGTCCCTCTCTCCAGTCCAGTCAACCTCTCTCTGTCTCTCTTTCTCCAGCTCAGTCTCTCTCTCTCTCTCTCTCTCTCTCCAGCCCAGTCGCCCTCTCTCTCTCTCTCTCTCCAGCCCAGTGTCTCTCTCTCTCTCCAATCCAATCTTTCTCTCTCTCTCCAATCCAATCTTTCTCTCTCTCTCTCTCCCTCTCCAGTCCAATCGTTCTCTTTCTCTCTCTCTCTATCCTGTCCAATCTTTCTTTCTCTTTCTCCAGTCCAATCGACCCCTCTCTCTCTAGTCCATTCTTTCTCTCTCTCTTCAGTCCAATCTTTCTCTCCCTCGCTCTCACTCAGTCTCTCCAGTCGAATTTTTTTTTCTCTCTCTAGTCCAATCTTTCTCACTCACTCTCTCTCTCTGTCTCTAGCCCAAACTTTCTCTCTGTCTCTTTCCAGTCCAAACTTTCTCTCCCTCTCTCTCTCTCTTTCCAGTCCAATCTTTCTCTGTCTCTCCCCAATCCAAACTTTCTCTCTGTCTCTCTCTCCCATCCAATCTTTCTTTCTCTCTCTCTCCAATCCAATCTTTCTCTCTCTCTCCCATGCAATCTTTCTTTCTCTCTCTCTCCAATCCAATCTTTCTCTCTCTCTCCAATCCAATCTTTCACTCTCTCTCTCTCTCCAATCCAATCTTTCTCTCACTCTCCCCAATCCAATCTTTCTCTCACTCTCCCCAATCCAATCTTTCTCTCTCTCTCTCTCTCTCTCTCTCTCCAATCCAATCTTTCTCTCTCTCTCTTTCCAATCCAATTTTTCTTTCTCTCTCTCTCCAATCCAATCTTTCTCTCTCTCCCTCTCCAGTCCAATCTTTCTCCATCTCTCTCTCTCTTTCCTGTCCAATCTTTCTCTCTCTTTTTCCAGTCCAATCGACACCTCTCTCTCTAGTCCATTCTTTCTCTCTCTCTTCAGTCCAATCTTTCTCTCTCTCTCTCTCACTCTCTCTCTCCAGACCAATCTTTCTTTCTCTCTCTCTGCAGTCCAATCTTTCTCTCTCCCCAATCCAATCTTTCTCTCTCTCTCCCTAATCCAATCATTCTCACTTTCTCCCCACTCCAAACTGTCTTTCTCTCTCCAATCCAATCTTTCTCTCTCTCTCTCTCTCCAATCCAATCTTTCTCTCTCTCTCTCTCTCCAATCCAATCTTTCTCTCTCTCTCTCTCCAATCCAATCTTTCTCTCTCTATCTCCAATCCAATCTTTCTCCCTCTCTGTCCAATCCAATCTTTCTCTCTCTCTCGCTCCAATCCAATCTTTCTCTCTCTCTCCCTCCAATCCGATCTTTCATTCTCTCTCTCTCCAATCCCATTTTTCTCTCTCTCTCTCTCTGATCCAATCTTTCTCTCTCTCTCTCTCTCGAATCCAATCTTTCTCTCTCTCTATCTCTCTCCAATCCAATCTTTCTTTCTCTTTCTCTCCAATCAAATCTTTCTCTCTGCAGTTCAATCTTTCTCTCACTCTCACAAATCCAATTTTTCTCTCTCTCTCTGCAATCCAATCTTTCTCTCTCTTTCTCCAATCCAATCTTTCTCTCTTTCTCCAATCCAATCTTTCTCTCACTGTCCCCAATCCAATCTTTCTCTCTCTCTCCCCAAGCCAAACGATCTCTCTCTCTCCCCAATCCAATCTTTCTCTCTCTCCCCAATCCATTCTTTCTCTCTCTCTCTCCAATCAAATATTTCTCTCTCTCTCTCTTTCTCCAATCCAAACTTTCTCTCTCTCTCTCTCTCTTTCCAATCCAATCTTTCTCTCTCTCTCTGCAATCCAATCTTTCTCTCTCTCTCTCTCCAATCCCATTTCTCTCTCTCTCTCTCTCCAATCCCATTTTTCTCTCTCTCTCTCTCCAATCCCATTTTTCTTTCTCTCTCTCTCCAATCCAATCTTTCTCTCTCCCCCTCTCCTGTCCAATCTTTCTCTTTCTCTCTCTGTCTATCCTGTCCAATCTTTCTCTCTCTTTCTCCAGTCCAATCGACCCCTCTCTCTCTAGTCCATTCTTTCTTTCTCTCTTCAGTCCAGTCTTTCTCTCTCTCTCTTTCACTCTCTCTCTCCAGACCAATCTTTCTTTCTCTCTCTCTCCAATCCAATCTTTCTCTCTCTCCCCAATCCAATCTTTCTCTCTCTCTCCCCAATCCAATCATTCTCACTCTCTCTCCAACCCAATCTTTCTCTCTCTCTCTCTCGCCAATCCAATCTTTCTCTCTCTCTCTCTCTCGCCAATCCTATCTTTCTCTCTCTCTCTCTCGCCAATCCAATCTTTCTCTCTCTCTCTCTCCAATCCAATCTTTCTCAATCTCTCTCTATAATCCAAACTTTCTCTTTCTCTCTCTCCAATCCAATCTTTCTCTCTCTCTCTCTCCAATCCAATCATTCTCTCTCTCTCTCCAATCCAATCATTCTCTTTCTCACTCTATCCTGTCCAATCTTTCTCTCTCGCTCCAGTCCAATCGATCTCCCCCTCTCCCATTCCATTCTTTCTCTCTCTCTTCTGTCCAATCTCTCTCTCTCTCTCTCATGCATTCTTTCTCTCTCTCCAGCCCAATCTTTCACCATCTATGTCTCTCTCTCTGTCCAGTCCGATCTTTCTCTCTCTCTCTCCAGTTCAATATTTCTCTCTCTCTCCAGTCGAATTTTATTCTCCATCTCTAGTCCAATCTTACTCACTCACTCTCTCTCTCGGTCTCTAGTCCAAACTTTCTCTCTCTCTCTCTCTCTTTCCAGTCCAATCTTTTTCTGTCTCTCCAATCCAATGTTCCTTTCTCTCTCTCTCCCCTCCAATCTTTCTTTCTCTCTCTCTCCCCAAGCCAAACGATCTCTCTCTCTCCCCAATCCAATCTTTCTCTCTCTCCCCAATCCATTCTTTCTCTCTCTCTCTCCAATCCAATCTTTCTCTCTCTCTCTCTTTCTCCAATCCAAACTTTCTCTCTCTCTCTCTCTCTCTCTCTCTTTCCAATCCAATCTTTCTCTCTCTCTCTGCAATCCAATCTTTCTCTTTCTCTCCAATCCCATTTCTCTCTCTCTCTCTCTCCAATCCCATTTTTCTTTCTCTCTCTCTCCAATCCCATTTTTCTTTCTCTCTCTCTCCAATCCAATCTTTCTCTCTCCCCTCTCCTGTCCAATCTTTCTCTTTCTCTCTCTGTCTATCCTGTCCAATCTTTCTCTCTCTTTCTCCAGTCCAATCAACCCCTCTCTCTCTAGTCCATTCTTTCTTTCTCTCTCTCTTCAGTCCAATGTCTCTCTCTCTCTCATGCATTCTTTCTCTCTCTCCAGCACAATCTTTCACCATCTATGTCTCTCTCTCTATCCAGTCCGATCTTTCTATCTTTCTCCCCAGTTCAATATTACTCTCTCTCTCCAGTCGAATTTTTTTCTCTCTCTCTAGTCCAATCTTTCTCACTCACTCCCTTCTCGGTCTCTAGTCCAAACTTACTCTCTCTCTCTCTCTCTTTCCAGTCCAATCTTTCTCTGTCTCTCCAATCCAATGCTCCTTTCTCTCTCTCTCCCCTCCAATCTTTCTTTCTCTCTCTCTCCAATCCAATCTTTCTTTCTCTCTCTCTCCAATCCAATCTTTCTCTCTCTCTCCAATCCAATCTTTCTCTCTCTCTCTCCAATCCAATCTTTCTCTCTCTCTCCAATCCAATCTTTCTCTCTCTCTCCAATCCAATCTTTCTCTCTCTCTCTCCAATCCAATCTTTCTCACTCTCTCTCTCTCTCCAATCCAATCTTTCTCTCTCTCTCTCTCTCCATTCCAATCTTTCTCTCTCTCTCTCCAATTCAATCTTTCTCTCTCTCTCTGCAATCCAATCTTTCTCTCTCTCTTGCTCCAATGTCATCTTTCTCACTCTCTCTCTCTCCAAATCCATTTTTCTCCCTCTCTCTCTCTCTAATCCCATCTTTCTCACTCTCTCTCTCTCGAATCCACTCTTTCTCTCTCTCTCTCTACAGTCCAATCTTTCTCTCTCTCTCCCTCTCCAATCCAAACTTTCTTTCTCTCTCTCTCCAATCCAATCTTTCTCTCTCTCCCTCTCCAGTCCAATCTTTCTCTTTCTCCCTCTCTCTATGCTGTCCAATCTTTCTAGTTCTTTCTCCAGTCCAATCGACCCCTCTCTTTCTAGTGAATTCGTTCTCTCTCTCTTTAGTCCAATCTTTCCCTCTCTCTCTCAATCTCTCCCTCCAGACCAATCTTTCTCTGTCTCTCTCTCCAATCCAATCTTTCTCTCTCTCTCCAATCCAATCATTCTCTCTCTCTCCTATCCAATCTTTCTCTCTCTCTCTCTCTCTCCAATCCAATCTTTGTCTCTCTCTCTCTCCAATCCAATCTTTCTCTATCTCTCTCCAATCCAATCTTTCTCTCTCTCTCTCTCCCCAATCCAATTCTTCTCTCTCTCCCCAATCCAATCATTCTCACTCTCTCCCCAATCCAAACTTTCTTTCTCTCTCCAATCCAATCTTTCTCTCTCTCTCTCTCTCCAATCCAATCTTTCTCTCTCTCTCTCTCTCTCCAATCCAATCTTTCTCTCTCTCTCTCCAATCCAATCTTTCTCTCTCTCTCTGCAATCCAATCTTTCTTTCTCTCTCTCTAGCTCCAATGCAATCTTTCTCTCTCTCTCCAATCCCATTTTTCTCCCTCTCTCTCTCTCTCTAATCCAATCTTTCTCTCTCTCTCTCTCGAATCCACTCTTTCTCTCTCTCTCTCTCCAATCCAATCTTTCTCTCTCTCTCCAATCCAATCTTTCTGTCTCTCTCTCTGCAATCCAATCTTTCTCTCCCTCCCTCTCCAGTCCAATCTTTCTCTTTCTCCCTCTCTCTATGCTGTCCAATCTTTCTAGCTCTTTCTCCAGTCCAATCGACCCCTCTCTTTCTAGTGAATTCTTTCTCTCTCTCTTTAGTCCAATCTTTCCCTCTCTCTCTCACTCTCTCTCTCCAGACCAATCTTTCCATCTCTCTCTCTCCAATCCAATCTTTCTCTCTCTCCAATCCAATCTTTCTCTCTCTCTCTCTCCAATTCAATCTTTCTTTCTCTCTCTCTCCAATCCAATCTTTCTCTCTCTCCCTCTCCAGTCCAATCTTTCTCTTTCTCCCTCTCTCTATGCTGTCCAATCTTTCTAGCTCTTTCTCCAGTCCAATCGACCCCTCTCTTTCTAGTGAATTCTTTCTCTCTCTCTTTAGTCCAATCTTTCCCTCTCTCTCTCACTCTCTCTCTCCAGACCAATCTTTCTTTCTCTCTCTCTCCAATCCAATCGTTCTCTCTGTCTCCAATCCAATCTTTCTCTCTCTCTCTCTCCAATCCAATCTTTCTCTCTCTATCTCTCCAATCCAATCCTTCTCTCACTCTCCCCAATCTCATCTTTCTCTATCTCTCCCCAAGCCAAACTATCCCTCTCTCTCCCCAATTCAATCTTTCTCTCTCTCTCCAATCCAATCTTTCTCTCTCTATCTCCAATTCAATCTTTCTCTCTCTCTCTCCAATCCAATCTTTCTCTCTCTCTCTCCAATCCAATCTTTCTCTCTCTCTCCAATCCAATCTTTCTCTCTCTCTCTCTCCAATCCACTCTTTCTCTCTCTCTCTCCAATCCAATATTTCTCTCTCTCTTTCCAATCCAATCTTTCTCTCTCTCTCTCCATTCCAATCTTTCTCTCTCCCTCTCTCCCCAATCCAATCTTTCTCTCCCTCCCCAATCCAATCTTTCTCTCTCTCTCCCCAATCCAATCATTCTCACTCTCTCCCCAATCCAAACTTTCTTTCTCTCTCCAATCCAATCTTTCTCTATCTCTCTCTCTCCAATCCAATCTTTCTCTCTCTCTCTATCTCCAATCCAATCTTTCTCTCTCTCTCTCCAATTCAATCTTCCTCTCTCTCTCTGCAATCCAATCTTTCTCTCTCTCTTGATCCAATGCAATCTTTCTCTCTCTCTCTCTCTCCAATCCCATTTTTCTCCCTCTCTCTCTCTCTAATCCAATCTTTCTCTCTCTCTCTCTCGAATCCACTCTTTCTCTCTCTCTCTGAATTCCAATTTTTCTCTCTCTATCTCTCCAATCCCATTTCTCTCTCTCTCTCTCTCTCCAATCCTATTTTTCTTTTTCTCTCACTCCAATCCATTCTTCTCTCTCTCTCCAATCCAATCTATCTCTCTCTCTCTCCAATCCAATCTTTCTCTCTCTCTCTCTCCAATGTAATCGTTCTCTCTCTCTCTCTCTCCAATCCAATCTTTCTCTCTCTCTCTGCAATTCAATCTTTCTCTAACTCTCTGTCTCCAATCCAATCTTTCTCTCTCTCCCTCTCCAATCCAATCTTTCTCTCTCTATCTCCAATCCAATCTTTCTCTCTCTCTCTCCAATCCAATCTTTCTCTCTCTCTCTCCAATCTAATCTTTCTCTCTCTCTCTCCAATCCAATCTTTCACTCTCTCTCTCTCCAATCCAATCTTTCTCTCTCTCTCTCCAATCCAATCTTTTTCTCTCTCTCTCTCCCCAAGCTTTCTCTCTCTCTCTCTCTCTCTCCACAATCCAATCTTTCTCTCTCTCTCCCCAATCCAATCTTTCTCTCTCTCTCCCCAATCCAATCATTCTCACTTTCTCCCCAATCCAAACTTTCTTTCTCTCTCCAATCCAATCTTTCTCTCTCTCTCTCTCTCCAATCCAATCTTTCTCTCTCTCTCTCTCTCCATTCCAATCTTTCTCTCTCTCTCTCCAATTCAATCTTTCTCTCTCTCTCTGCAATCCAATCTTTCTCTCTCTCTTGCTCCAATGCCATCTTTCTCACTCTCTCTCTCTCCAATTCCATTTTTCTCCCTCTCTCTCTCTCTAATCCCATCTTTCTCACTCTCTCTCTCTCGAATCCACTCTTTCTCTCTCTCTCTCTCTACAGTCCAATCTTTCTCTCTCTCTCCCTCTCCAATCCAAACTTTCTTTCTCTCTCTCTCCAATCCAATCTTTCTCTCTCTCCCTCTCCAGTCCAATCTTTCTCTTTCTCCCTCTCTCTATGCTGTCCAATCTTTCTAGCTGTTTCTCCAGTCCAATCGACCCCTCTCTTTCTAGTGAATTCGTTCTCTCTCTCTTTAGTCCAATCTTTCCCTCTCTCTCTCACTCTCTCCCTCCAGACCAATCTTTCTTTGTCTCTCTCTCCAATCCAATCTTTCTCTCTCTCTCCAATCCAATCATTCTCTCTCTCTCCTATCCAATCTTTCTCTCTCTCTCTCTCTCTCCAATCCAATCTTTGTCTCTCTCTCTCTCCAATCCAATCTTTCTCTATCTCTCTCCAATCCAATCTTTCTCTCTCTCTCTCTCCCCAATCCAATTCTTCTCTCTCTCCCCAATCCAATCATTCTCACTCTCTCCCCAATCCAAACTTTCTTTCTCTCTCCAATCCAATCTTTCTCTCTCTCTCTCTCTCCAATCCAATCTTTCTCTCTCTCTCTCTCTCCAATCCAATCTTTCTCTCTCTCTCTCCAATCCAATCTTTCTCTCTCTCTCTGCAATCCAATCTTTCTTTCTCTCTCTCTAGCTCCAATGCAATCTTTCTCTCTCTCTCCAATCCCATTTTTCTCCCTCTCTCTCTCTCTCTAATCCAATCTTTCTCTCTCTCTCTCTCGAATCCACTCTTTCTCTCTCTCTCTCTCCAATCCAATCTTTCTCTCTCTCTCCAATCCAATCTTTCTGTCTCTCTCTCTGCAATCCAATCTTTCTCTCCCTCCCTCTCCAGTCCAATCTTTCTCTTTCTCCCTCTCTCTATGCTTTCCAATCTTTCTAGCTCTTTCTCCAGTCCAATCGACCCCTCTCTTTCTAGTGAATTCTTTCTCTCTCTCTTTAGTCCAATCTTTCCCTCTCTCTCTCACTCTCTCTCTCCAGACCAATCTTTCCATCTCTCTCTCTCCAATCCAATCTTTCTCTCTCTCCAATCCAATCTTTCTCTCTCTCTCTCTCCAATTCAATCTTTCTTTCTCTCTCTCTCCAATCCAATCTTTCTCTCTCTCCCTCTCCAGTCCAATCTTTCTCTTTCTCCCTCTCTCTACGCTGTCCAATCTTTCTAGCTCTTTCTCCAGTCCAATCGACCCCTCTCTTTCTAGTGAATTCTTTCTCTCTCTCTTTAGTCCAATCTTTCCCTCTCTCTCTCACTCTCTCTCTCCAGACCAATCTTTCTTTCTCTCTCTCTCCAATCCAATCGTTCTCTCTGTCTCCAATCCAATCTTTCTCTCTCTCTCTCTCCAATCCAATCTTTCTCTCTCTATCTCTCCAATCCAATCCTTCTCTCACTCTCCCCAATCTCATCTTTCTCTATCTCTCACCAAGCCAAACTATCCCTCTCTCTCCCCAATTCAATCTTTCTCTCTCTCCCCAATCCAATCTTTCTCTCTCTCCAATCAAATCTTGCTCTCTCTCTCTGCAATCCAATCTTTCTCTCTCTCTCTCTCGAATCCCATTTTTCTCTTTCTCTCTCTCCAATCCCATTTTTCTTTCTCGCTCTCTCCAATCCATTTTTTCTCTCTATCCCTCTCCAGTCCAATCTTTCTCTTTCTCTCTCGAATCCAATCTTTCTTTCTCTCTCTCTCCAATCCAATCTTTCTCTCTCTCCCTCTCCAGTCCAATCTTTCTCTTTCTCTCTCTCTCTATCCTGTCCAATCTTTCTCTCTCTTTCTCCAGTCCAATCGACCTCTGTCTCTCCAGAACAATCTTTCTTTCTCTCTCTCTCCAATCACATCATTCTCTCTCTCTGCAGTCCAATCTTTCTCTCTCTCTCTCAAATTCAATCTGTCTCTCTCCAAATTCCAATATTTCTCTCTCTCCCCAATCCATTCTTTCTCTCTCTCTCCTCAATCCAATCATTCTCACTCTCTCCCCAATCCAAACTTACTTTCTCTCTCCAATCCAATCTTTCTCTCTCTCTCACTCTCCAATCCAATCTTTCTCTCTCTCCCTCTCCAGTCCAATCTTTCTCTTTCTCTCTCTCTCTATCCTGTCCAATCTTTCTCTCTCTTTCTCCATTCCAATCGACCTCTGTCTCTCCAGACCAATCTTTCTTTCTCTCTCTCTCCAATCACATCATTCTCTCTCTCTGCAGTCCAATCTTTCTCTCTCTCTCTCAAATTCAACCTGTCTCTCTCCAAATTCCAATATTTCTCTCTCTCCCCAATCCATTCTTTCCCTCTCTCTCCTCAATCCAATCATTCTCACTCTCTCCCCAATCCAAACTTACTTTCTCTCTCCAATCCAATCTTTCTCTCTCTCTCTCTCTCCAATCCAATCTTTCTCTCTCTCTCTCTCCAATCCAATCATTCTCTCTCTCTCTCCAATCCAATCTTTCTCTGTCTCTCCAATCCAATCTTTCTCTCTCCAATCCAATCATTCTCGCTCTCACCAATCCAGTCATTCTCTCTCTCTCTCTCCAATCCAATCTTTCTCTCTCTCTCCAATCCAATCTTTCTCTCTCTCTCCAATCCAATCTTTCTCTCTCTCTCCAATCCAATCTTTCTCTCTCTCTCCAATCCAATCTTTCTTTCACTCTCCCCAAGCCAAACTATCTTTCTCGCTCCACAATCCAATCTTTCTCTCTCTCCCCAATATAATCTTTCTCTCTCCCTCTCCAATCCAATCTTTCTCTTTCTCTCTCTTTCTCGAATCCAATCTTTCTCTTTCTCTCTCTCCAATCCAATCTTTCTCTCTCTCTCTGCAATCCAATCTTTCTCTCTCTCTCTCTCCAATCCCATTTCTCTCTCTCTCTCTCTCCAATCCCATTTTTCTCTCTCTCTCTCTCCATTCCAATCTTTCTCTCTATCTCTCGAATCCAATCTATCTCTCACTCCCTCTCCAATCCATTGATTTTTATCTCTCTCTCTCCAATCCAATCTTTCTCTCTCTCTCTCCAATCCCATCTTTCTCTCTCTCTCTCCAATCCACTCTTTCTCTCTCTCTCTCCAATCCAATCTTTCTCTCTCTCTCCAATCCAATCTTTCTCTCTCTCTCTCTCTCTCTCCAATCCAGTCTTTCTTGCTCTCTTTCCAATCCAATCTTTCTCTCTCCCTCTCTCCCCAGTCCAATCTTTCTCTCTCTCTACCCAATGCTATCATTCTCACTCTCTCCCCAATCCAAACTTTCTTTCTCTCTCCAATCCAATCTTTCTCTCTCTCTCTCTCTCTTCAATCAAATCTTTCTCTCTCTATCTCCAATCCAATCTTTCTCTCTCTCTCTCCAATCCAATCTTTCTCTCTCTCTCTCCAATCCAATCTTTCTCTCTCTCTCGCCAATCGAATCTTTCTCTCTCTTTCTGCAATCCAATATTTCTCTCTCTCTCCAATCCAATCTTTCTCTCTCTCTCTCCAATCCAATCTTTCTCTCTCTCTCTCCAATCCAATCTTTCTCTCTCTCTCTCTCCAATGCAATCTTTCTCTCTCTCCCTCTCCAGTCCAATCTTTCTCTATCTCTCTCTCTCTATCCTGTCCAATCTTTCTCTCTCTTTTTCCAGTCCAAACGACACCTCTTTCTCTAGTCCATTCTTTCTCTCTCTCTCCTATCCAATCTTTCTCTCTCTCTCTCCAATCCAATCTTTCTCTCTCTCTCTCTCCCCAATCCAATCTGTCTCTCTCTCCCCAATCCAATCTTTCTCTCTACCCAATCCGATCATTCTCTCTCTCTCCCCAATCCAAACTTCCTTTCTCTCTCCAATCCAATCTTTCTCTCTCTCTCTCTCTCTCTCCAATCCAATCTTTCTCTCTCTCTCTCTCTCTCTGCAATCCAATCATTCTCTCTCTCTCTCTCGCTCCAATGCAATCTTTCTCTCTCTCTCTCTCTCCAATCCCATTTTTCTCCCTCTCTCTCTCTCTCTAAACCAATCTTTCTCTCTCTCTCTCTCGAATCCACTGTTTCTCTCTCTCTCTCTCCAATCCAATCTTTCTCTCTCTCTCTCCAATCCAATCTTTCTCTCTCTCTCTCTCTCCAATCCAATCTTTCTTTCTCTCTCTCTCCAATCCAACTTTCTCTCTCTCCCTCTCCAGTCCAATCTTTCTCTTTCTCCCTCTCTCTACGCTGTCCAATCTTTCTAGCTATTTCTCCAGTCCAATCGACCCCTCTCTTTCTGGTGAATTCTTTCTCTCTCTCTTTAGTCCAATCTTTCCCTCTCTCTCTCCAGACCAATCTTTCTTTCTCTCTCTCTCTCCAATCCAATCTTTCTCTCTCTCTCCAATCCAATCTTTCTCTCTCTCTCTCTCCAATCCAATCTTTCTCTCTCTCTCTCTCCAATCCAATCTTTCTTCCACTCTCCCCAATCCAATCTTTCTCTATCTCTCCCCAAGCCAAACTAACCCTCTCTCTCCCCAGTCCAATCTTTCTCACTCTCCCCAATCCAATCATTCTCTCTCTCCAATCCAATCTTTCTCTCTCTCTCTTTCTCCAATCCAATCTTCCTCTCTCTCTCTTTCTCTCTCCAATCCAATCTTGCTCTCTCTCTCTGCAATCCAATCTTTCTCTCTCTCTCTCTCCAATCCATTTTTTCTCTCTATCCCTCTCCAGTCCAATCTTTCTCTTTCTCTCTCGAATCCAATCTTTCTTTCTCTCTCTCTCCAATCCAATCTTTCTCTCTCTCACTCACCAGTCCCATCTTTCTCTTTCTCTCTCTCTCTATCCTGTCCAATCTTTCTCTCTCTTTCTCCAGTCCAATCGACCTCTCTCTCTCCAGACCAATCATTCTTTCTCTCTTTCACCAATCAAATCTTTCTCTCTCTCTGCAGTCCAATCTTTCTCTCTCTCTCTCAAATCCAATCTGTCTCTCTCCAAATTCCAATCTTTCTCTCTCTCCCCAATCCATTCTTTCTCTCCCACTCCTCAATCCAATAATTCTCACTCTCTCCCCAATCCAAACTTTCTTTCTCTCTCCATCCAATCTTTCTCTCTCGCTCTCTCACTCTCCAATCCAATCTTTCTCTCTCTCTCACTCCAATCCAAGCTTTCTCTCTCTCTCTCTCTCCAATCCAATCATCCTCTCTTTCTCTCCAATCCAATCATTCTCTCTCTCTCTCCAATCCAATCATTCTCTTTCCCTCTCTCTCTATCCTGTCCAATCTTTCTCTCTCGCTCCAGTCCAATCGATCTCTGCCTCTCCCATTCCATTCTTTCTCTCTCTCTTCAGTCCAATCTCTCTCTCTCTCATGCATTCTTTCTCTCTCTCCAGCCCAATGCTTCACCATCTATGTCTCTCTCTCTATCCAATCCTATCTTTCTCTCTCTCTCTCCAGTTCAATATTTCTCTCTCTCTACTGTCGAATTGTTTTCTCTCTTCCTAGTCCGTTCTTTTTCACTCACTCTCTCTCTCGGTCTCTAGCCCAAACTTCCTCTCGCTCTCTCTCCAGTCCAAACTTTCTCTCTCACTCTCCCTCTTTCCAGCCCAATCTTTCTCTGTCTCTCCAATCCAATGTTCCTTTCTCTCTCTCTCCCATCCAATCTTTCTTTCTCTCTCTCTCCAATCCAATCTTTCATTCTCACTCTCTCCAATCCAATCGTTCTCTCTCTCTCTCTCTCTCTCTCCAATCCAATCTTTCTCTCTCCAATCCAATCTTTCTCTCTCCCTCCAATCCAATCTTTCTCTCTCTCTCTCTCTCTCTCTCCAATACAATCCTTCTCTCTCTCTCTCTCCAAATCAATCTTTCTATCACTCTCCCCAAGGCAAACTATCTATCTCTCACCCCAATCCAATCTTTCTCTCTCTCCCCAATCCAATCTTTATCTCTACCTCTCCAATCCAGTCTTTCTCTCTCCCTCTCTTTCTCCAATCCAATCTTACTCTCTCTCTCTCTCTCTCTTTCCAATCCAATCTTTCTCTCTCTCTCTGAATTCCAATCTTTCTCTCTCTATCTCTCCAATCCCATTTCTCTCTCTCTCTCTCTCTCCAATCCTATTTTTTCTCTCTTTCTCTTCAATCCAGTCTTTCTCTCTCTCTCACTCCAATCCATTCTTCTCTCTCTCTCCAATCCAATCTATCTCTTTCTCTCTCCAATCCAATCTTCCTCTCTCTCTCTCTCCAATCCAATCTATCTCTCTCTCTCTCTCTCCAATGTAATCGTTCTCTCTCTCTCTCCAATCCAATCTTTCTCTCTCTCTCTGCAATTCATTCTTTCTCTATCTCTCTGTCTCCAATCCGATCTTTCTCTCTCTCTCCAATCCAATCTTTCTCTCTCTATCTCCAATTCAATCTTTCTCTCTCTCTCTCCAATCCAATCTTTCTCTCTCTCTCTCCAATCCAATCTTTCTCTCTCTCTCCAATCCAATCTTTCTCTCTCTCTCTCTTCAATCCACTCTTTCTCTCTCTCTCTCCAATCCAATATTTCTCTCTCTCTCTCCAATCCAAACTTTCTCTCTCTCTCTCCATTCCAATCTTTCTCTATCTCTCTGAATTCCAATTTTTCTCACTCTATCTCTCCAATCCCATTTCTCTCTCTCTCTCTCTCCAATCCTATTTTTCTCTCTCTCTCACTCCAATCCATTCTTCTCTCTCTCGCCAATCCTATCTTTCTCTCTCTCTCTCTCGCCAATCCAATCTTTCTCTCTCTCTCTCTCCAATCCAATCTTTCTCAATCTCTCTCTATAATCCAAACTTTCTCTTTCTCTCTCTCCAATCCAATCTTTTTCTCTCTCTCTCTCCAATCCAATCATTCTCTCTCTCTCTCCAATCCAATCATTCTCTTTCTCACTCTATCCTGTCCAATCTTTCTCTCTCGCTCCAGTCCAATCGATCTCCCCCTCTCCCATTCCATTCTTTCTCTCTCTCTTCTGTCCAATCTCTCTCTCATGCATTCTTTCTCTCTCTCCAGCCCAATCTTTCACCATCTATGTCTCTCTCTCTGTCCAGTCCGATCTTTCTCTCTCTCTCTCCAGTTCAATATTTCTCTCTCTCTCCAGTCGAATTTTATTCTCTCTCTCTAGTCCAATCTTACTCACTCACTCTCTCTCTCGGTCTCTAGTCCAAACTTTCTCTCTCTCTCTCTCTCTTTCCAGTCCAATCTTTTTCTGTCTCTCCAATCCAATGTTCCTTTCTCTCTCTCTCCCCTCCAATCTTTCTTTCTCTCTCTCTCCCCAAGCCAAACGATCTCTCTCTCTCCCCAATCCAATCTTTCTCTCTCTCCCCAATCCATTCTTTCTCTCTCTCTCTCCAATCCAATCTTTCTCTCTCTCTTTCTTTCTCCAATCCAAACTTTCTCTCTCTCTCTCTCTCTCTCTTTCCAATCCAATCTTTCTCTCTCTCTCTGCAATCCAATCTTTCTCTTTCTCTCCAATCCCATTTCTCTCTCTCTCTCTCTCCAATCCCATTTTTCTTTCTCTCTCTCTCCAATCCCATTTTTCTTTCTCTCTCTCTCCAATCCAATCTTTCTCTCTCCCCTCTCCTGTCCAATCTTTCTCTTTCTCTCTCTGTCTATCCTGTCCAATCTTTCTCTCTCTTTCTCCAGTCCAATCAACCCCTCTCTCTCTAGTCCATTCTTTCTTTCTCTCTCTCTTCAGTCCAATGTCTCTCTCTCTCTCATGCATTCTTTCTCTCTCTCCAGCACAATCTTTCACCATCTATGTCTCTCTCTCTATCCAGTCCGATCTTTCTATCTTTCTCCCCAGTTCAATATTACTCTCTCTCTCCAGTCGAATTTTTTTCTCTCTCTCTAGTCCAATCTTTCTCACTCACTCCCTCTCTCGGTCTCTAGTCCAAACTTACTCTCTCTCTCTCTCTCTTTCCAGTCCAATCTTTCTCTGTCTCTCCAATCCAATGCTCCTTTCTCTCTCTCTCCCCTCCAATCTTTCTTTCTCTCTCTCTCCAATCCAATCTTTCTTTCTCTCTCTCTCCAATCCAATCTTTCTCTCTCTCTCCAATCCAATCTTTCTCTCTCTCTCTCCAATCCAATCTTTCTCTCTCTCTCCAATCCAATCTTTCTCTCTCTCTCTCCAATCCAATCTTTCTCTCTCTCTCCAATCCAATCTTTCTCTCTCTCTCTCCAATCCAATCTTTCTCTCTCTCTCTCTCTCCAATCCAATCTTTCTCTCTCTCTCTCTCTCCATTCCAATCTTTCTCTCTCTCTCTCCAATTCAATCTTTCTCTCTCTCTCTGCAATCCAATCTTTCCCTCTCTCTTGCTCCAATGTCATCTTTCTCACTCTCTCTCTCTCCAAATCCATTTTTCTCCCTCTCTCTCTCTCTAATCCCATCTTTCTCACTCTCTCTCTCTCGAATCCACTCTTTCTCTCTCTCTCTCTCTACAGTCCAATCTTTCTCTCTCTCTCCCTCTCCAATCCAAACTTTCTTTCTCTCTCTCTCCAATCCAATCTTTCTCTCTCTCCCTCTCCAGTCCAATCTTTCTCTTTCTCCCTCTCTCTATGCTGTCCAATCTTTCTAGTTCTTTCTCCAGTCCAATCGACCCCTCTCTTTCTAGTGAATTCGTTCTCTCTCTCTTTAGTCCAATCTTTCCCTCTCTCTCTCAATCTCTCCCTCCAGACCAATCTTTCTTTGTCTCTCTCTCCAATCCAATCTTTCTCTCTCTCTCCAATCCAATCATTCTCTCTCTCTCCTATCCAATCTTTCTCTCTCTCTCTCTCTCTCCAATCCAATCTTTGTCTCTCTCTCTCTCCAATCCAATCTTTCTCTATCTCTCTCCAATCCAATCTTTCTCTCTCTCTCTCTCCCCAATCCAATTCTTCTCTCTCTCCCCAATCCAATCATTCTCACTCTCTCCCCAATCCAAACTTTCTTTCTCTCTCCAATCCAATCTTTCTCTCTCTCTCTCTCTCCAATCCAATCTTTCTCTCTCTCTCTCTCTCCAATCCAATCTTTCTCTCTCTCTCTCCAATCCAATCTTTCTCTCTCTCTCTGCAATCCAATCTTTCTTTCTCTCTCTCTAGCTCCAATGCAATCTTTCTCTCTCTCTCCAATCCCATTTTTCTCCCTCTCTCTCTCTCTCTAATCCAATCTTTCTCTCTCTCTCTCTCGAATCCACTCTTTCTCTCTCTCTCTCTCCAATCCAATCTTTCTCTCTCTCTCCAATCCAATCTTTCTGTCTCTCTCTCTGCAATCCAATCTTTCTCTCCCTCCCTCTCCAGTCCAATCTTTCTCTTTCTCCCTCTCTCTATGCTGTCCAATCTTTCTAGCTCTTTCTCCAGTCCAATCGACCCCTCTCTTTCTAGTGAATTCTTTCTCTCTCTCTTTAGTCCAATCTTTCCCTCTCTCTCTCACTCTCTCTCTCCAGACCAATCTTTCCATCTCTCTCTCTCCAATCCAATCTTTCTCTCTCTCCAATCCAATCTTTCTCTCTCTCTCTCTCCAATTCAATCTTTCTTTCTCTCTCTCTCCAATCCAATCTTTCTCTCTCTCCCTCTCCAGTCCAATCTTTCTCTTTCTCCCTCTCTCTATGCTGTCCAATCTTTCTAGCTCTTTCTCCAGTCCAATCGACCCCTCTCTTTCTAGTGAATTCTTTCTCTCTCTCTTTAGTCCAATCTTTCCCTCTCTCTCTCACACTCTCTCTCCAGACCAATCTTTCTTTCTCTCTCTCTCCAATCCAATCGTTCTCTCTGTCTCCAATCCAATCTTTCTCTCTCTCTCTCTCCAATCCAATCTTTCTCTCTCTATCTCTCCAATCCAATCCTTCTCTCACGCTCCCCAATCTCATCTTTCTCTATCTCTCCCCAAGCCAAACTATCCCTCTCTCTCCCCAATTCAATCTTTCTCTCTCTCTCCAATCCAATCTTTCTCTCTCTATCTCCAATTCAATCTTTCACTCTCTCTCTCCAATCCAATCTTTCTCTCTCTCTCTCCAATCCAATCTTTCTCTCTCTCTCCAATCCAATCTTTCTCTCTCTCTCTCTCCAATCCAATCTTTCTCTCTCTCTCTCTCCAATCCACTCTTTCTCTCTCTCTCTCCAATCCAATATTTCTCTCTCTCTTTCCAATCCAATCTTTCTCTCTCTCTCTCCATTCCAATCTTTCTCTCTCCCTCTCTCCCCAATCCAATCTTTCTCTCCCTCCCCAATCCAATCTTTCTCTCTCTCTCCCCAATCCAATCATTCTCACTCTCTCCCCAATCCAAACTTTCTTTCTCTCTCCAATCCAATCTTTCTCTATCTCTCTCTCTCCAATCCAATCTTTCTCTCTCTCTCTATCTCCAATCCAATCTTTCTCTCTCTCTCTCCAATTCAATCTTCCTCTCTCTCTCTGCAATCCAATCTTTCTCTCTCTCTTGATCCAATGCAATCTTTCTCTCTCTCTCTCTCTCCAATCCCATTTTTCTCCCTCTCTCTCTCTCTCTAATCCAATCTTTCTCTCTCTCTCGAATCCACTCTTTCTCTCTCTCTCTGAATTCCAATTTTTCTCTCTCTATCTCTCCAATCCCATTTCTCTCTCTCTCTCTCTCTCCAATCCTATTTTTCTTTTTCTCTCACTCCAATCCATTCTTCTCTCTCTCTCCAATCCAATCTATCTCTCTCTCTCTCCAATCCAATCTTTCTCTCTCTCTCTCTCCAATGCAAACTATCTTTCTCGCTCCACAATCCAATCTTTCTCTCTCTCCCCAATATAATCTTTCTCTCTCCCTCTCCAATCCAATCTTTCTCTTTCTCTCTCTTTCTCGAATCCAATCTTTCTCTTTCTCTCTCTCCAATCCAATCTTTCTCTCTCTCTCTGCAATCCAATCTTTCTCTCTCTCTCTCTCCAATCCCATTTCTCTCTCTCTCTCTCTCCAATCCCATTTTTCTCTCTCTCTCTCTCCATTCCAATCTTTCTCTCTATCTCTCGAATCCAATCTATCTCTCACTCCCTCTCCAATCCATTGATTTTTATCTCTCTCTCTCCAATCCAATCTTTCTCTCTCTCTCTCCAATCCCATCTTTCTCTCTCTCTCTCCAATCCACTCTTTCTCTCTCTCTCTCCAATCCAATCTTTCTCTCTCTCTCCAATCCAATCTTTCTCTCTCTCTCTCTCTCTCTCCAATCCAGTCTTTCTTGCTCTCTTTCCAATCCAATCTTTCTCTCTCCCTCTCTCCCCAGTCCAATCTTTCTCTCTCTCTACCCAATGCTATCATTCTCACTCTCTCCCCAATCCAAACTTTCTTTCTCTCTCCAATCCAATCTTTCTCTCTCTCTCTCTCTCTTCAATCAAATCTTTCTCTCTCTATCTCCAATCCAATCTTTCTCTCTCTCTCTCCAATCCAATCTTTCTCTCTCTCTCTCCAATCCAATCTTTCTCTCTCTCTCGCCAATCGAATCTTTCTCTCTCTTTCTGCAATCCAATATTTCTCTCTCTCTCCAATCCAATCTTTCTCTCTCTCTCTCCAATCCAATCTTTCTCTCTCTCTCTCCAATCCAATCTTTCTCTCTCTCTCTCTCCAATGCAATCTTTCTCTCTCTCCCTCTCCAGTCCAATCTTTCTCTATCTCTCTCTCTCTATCCTGTCCAATCTTTCTCTCTCTTTTTCCAGTCCAAACGACACCTCTTTCTCTAGTCCATTCTTTCTCTCTCTCTCCTATCCAATCTTTCTCTCTCTCTCTCCAATCCAATCTTTCTCTCTCTCTCTCTCCCAATCCAATCTGTCTCTCTCTCCCCAATCCAATCTTTCTCTCTACCCAATCCGATCATTCTCTCTCTCTCCCCAATCCAAACTTCCTTTCTCTCTCCAATCCAATCTTTCTCTCTCTCTCTCTCTCTCTCCAATCCAATCTTTCTCTCTCTCTCTCTCTCTCTGCAATCCAATCATTCTCTCTCTCTCTCTCGCTCCAATGCAATCTTTCTCTCTCTCTCTCTCTCCAATCCCATTTTTCTCCCTCTCTCTCTCTCTCTAAACCAATCTTTCTCTCTCTCTCTCTCGAATCCACTGTTTCTCTCTCTCTCTCTCCAATCCAATCTTTCTCTCTCTCTCTCCAATCCAATCTTTCTCTCTCTCTCTCTCTCCAATCCAATCTTTCTTTCTCTCTCTCTCCAATCCAACTTTCTCTCTCTCCCTCTCCAGTCCAATCTTTCTCTTTCTCCCTCTCTCTACGCTGTCCAATCTTTCTAGCTATTTCTCCAGTCCAATCGACCCCTCTCTTTCTGGTGAATTCTTTCTCTCTCTCTTTAGTCCAATCTTTCCCTCTCTCTCTCCAGACCAATCTTTCTTTCTCTCTCTCTCTCCAATCCAATCTTTCTCTCTCTCTCCAATCCAATCTTTCTCTCTCTCTCTCTCTCTCTCCAATCCAATCTTTCTCTCTCTCTCTCTCCAATCCAATCTTTCTTCCACTCTCCCCAATCCAATCTTTCTCTATCTCTCCCCAAGCCAAACTAACCCTCTCTCTCCCCAGTCCAATCTTTCTCACTCTCCCCAATCCAATCATTCTCTCTCTCCAATCCAATCTTTCTCTCTCTCTCTTTCTCCAATCCAATCTTCCTCTCTCTCTCTTTCTCTCTCCAATCCAATCTTGCTCTCTCTCTCTGCAATCCAATCTTTCTCTCTCTCTCTCTCCAATCCATTTTTTCTCTCTATCCCTCTCCAGTCCAATCTTTCTCTTTCTCTCTCGAATCCAATCTTTCTTTCTCTCTCTCTCCAATCCAATCTTTCTCTCTCTCACTCACCAGTCCCATCTTTCTCTTTCTCTCTCTCTCTATCCTGTCCAATCTTTCTCTCTCTTTCTCCAGTCCAATCGACCTCTCTCTCTCCAGACCAATCATTCTTTCTCTCTTTCACCAATCAAATCTTTCTCTCTCTCTGCAGTCCAATCTTTCTCTCTCTCTCTCAAATCCAATCTGTCTCTCTCCAAATTCCAATCTTTCTCTCTCTCCCCAATCCATTCTTTCTCTCCCACTCCTCAATCCAATAATTCTCACTCTCTCCCCAATCCAAACTTTCTTTCTCTCTCCATCCAATCTTTCTCTCTCGCTCTCTCACTCTCCAATCCAATCTTTCTCTCTCTCTCACTCCAATCCAAGCTTTCTCTCTCTCTCTCTCTCCAATCCAATCATCCTCTCTTTCTCTCCAATCCAATCATTCTCTCTCTCTCTCCAATCCAATCATTCTCTTTCCCTCTCTCTCTATCCTGTCCAATCTTTCTCTCTCGCTCCAGTCCAATCGATCTCTGCCTCTCCCATTCCATTCTTTCTCTCTCTCTTCAGTCCAATCTCTCTCTCTCTCATGCATTCTTTCTCTCTCTCCAGCCCAATGCTTCACCATCTATGTCTCTCTCTCTATCCAATCCTATCTTTCTCTCTCTCTCTCCAGTTCAATATTTCTCTCTCTCTACTGTCGAATTGTTTTCTCTCTTCCTAGTCCGTTCTTTTCACTCACTCTCTCTCTCGGTCTCTAGCCCAAACTTCCTCTCGCTCTCTCTCCAGTCCAAACTTTCTCTCTCACTCTCCCTCTTTCCAGCCCAATCTTTCTCTGTCTCTCCAATCCAATGTTCCTTTCTCTCTCTCTCCCATCCAATCTTTCTTCTCTCTCTCTCCAATCCAATCTTTCATTCTCACTCTCTCCAATCCAATCGTTCTCTCTCTCTCTCTCTCTCTCTCCAATCCAATCTTTCTCTCTCCCAATCCAATCTTTCTCTCTCCCTCCAATCCAATCTTTCTCTCTCTCTCTC
>NW_027598330.1:45000-47749 GCF_964194155.1 Cetorhinus maximus | reverse complement strand
TTCTCTCCCTCTCTCTCTCTCTCCTTCTTTCTCTGTCTCTCTCTCTATGCCTCTCTGCACGTCTGTTTCTCTGTTACTCTCTCCCTGTTTCTCGGTCTCTCTCTCTCTGCCCTCTGTCCCTCTGGTTCTCTGTCTGTCTGTCTCTCTGTCTCTGTCTCTCTGTCTGCCTATCTCTCTCTGTCTGTTTGTCTCTCTGCCTCTCTCTCTCTCCATCTCGCTGCTTCCCCCCATCTCTCTCTCTCTGCCTCTCTGTTTCTCTCTCTCTCTCTCTGTCTCTCACTCTAGGTCTCTTTCTCTGCCTCTCACTCTAGGTCTCTCTCTCTGTATCTGTCTCTCTGTGTGTCTCTCTCTCTGTCCCTTTATCTCTCCATCCCTGTCTCTGTCTCTCTCTCTCTCCGACTTTGCCTCTCTCTCTGTCTCTCTGCCTCTATCGCTCTCTGTCTCTCTGCCTCTCTCTCTGTCTCACTCTCTGGCTCTGTATTTCCCTCTCTCTGTCTCTCAATATCGGTCTCTCTATACCTGTATCTCTGCCTCTCTGTGTCTCCCTGCCTCTCTGTCTTTCTCTCTCTCTCTCTGCTTCCCTGTTTCTCTGCCTCTGTATCTCTCTCTCTCTCTGCATCTCTACCTCTGCCTCCCTGTTTCTCTGTCTCTCTCTGTTTCTCTGCCTCTTTGTCTCTCTCTCTCTCTCCCTCTCTCTCTCCTTCTCTCTCTTTATCTCTCTCTCTTTGTCTCTCCCTCTCTGTCTTTGTATCTCTCTCTCTCACTATCGGACTCTCCTGTATCTCTACCTCTCTGCGTGTATCTCTCTCTCTCTGCCTCTCTGCATGTCTGTTTCTCTGTTACTCTCTCTCTCTTTCTGTCTCTCTGCCTCTCTGTCTCTCTCTGCCTCACGGTCTTTCTCCGTGACTTTCTGTCTCCCTGCCTCTCTCTGTATCTCTGACTCTGTCCCTCCACCTCTCTCTCTCTCTCTGTCGCTCTCTCTCTGTCTCTCTGCCTCTCTGTCTCTCTCTCTCTGTCTCACTCTCTGGCTCTGTATTTCCCTCTCTCTGTCTCTCAATATCGGTCTCTCTATACCTGTATCTCTGCCTCTCTGTGTCTCCCTGCCTCTCTGTCTTTCTCTCTCTCTCTCTGCTTCCCTGTTTCTCTGCCTCTGTATCTCTCTCTCTCTCTGCATCTCTACCTCTGCCTCCCTGTTTCTCTGTCTCTCTCTGTTTCTCTGCCTCTTTGTCTCTCTCTCTCTCTCCCTCTCTCTCTCCTTCTCTCTCTTTATCTCTCTCTCTTTGTCTCTCCCTCTCTGTCTTTGTATCTCTCTCTCTCACTATCGGACTCTCCTGTATCTCTACCTCTCTGCGTGTATCTCTCTCTCTCTGCCTCTCTGCATGTCTGTTTCTCTGTTACTCTCTCTCTCTTTCTGTCTCTCTGCCTCTCTGTCTCTCTCTGCCTCACGGTCTTTCTCCGTGACTTTCTGTCTCCCTGCCTCTCTCTGTATCTCTGACTCTGTCCCTCCACCTCTCTCTCTCTCTGTCGCTCTCTCTCTGTCTCTCTGCCTCTCTGTCTCTCTCTCTCTGTCTCACTGCCTCACTGTCTCTGTCTCTCTTTCTCTTTGCCTCCCTGCCTCTCTCTCTATGACTCTCTGTCTCACTGCCTCTCTCTGTATCTCTGACTCTGTCCCTCTGCTTCTCTGTCTCTCTCTCTCTCTGTCCTTCTCTCTCTGTCCCTCTCTCTCTGTCCCCCTCTCTCTATCCCTCTGCCTCTGTCCCTCTGCCTCTGTCCCTCTGCCTCTCTCTCTGCCTCATGGTCTTTCTCCGTGACTCTCTGTCTCCCTTCCTCCCTCTGTATCTCTGACTCTGTCTCTCTGCTTCTCTGTCTCTCTCTCTCTCTGTCCCTCTGTCTCTGCCCCTCTCTCTTTGTCCCTCTCTCTCTGTCCCTCTCTCTCTGTCCCTCTGCCTCTGTCCCTCTGCCTCTGTCCTTCTGCCTCTCTCTCTGTCCTTCTGCCTCTCTCTGTCTCACTATCTCTCTGTTTCCCTTTCACTTTGCCTCCCTGCCTCTCTCTCTCCCTCTCTCTCTACGTCTCTCTGTCACCCTGCATCTCTCTGTCTCTCTCTCTGTCTCTCTCACTCTCGCTGTCTCTCTCACTCTCAGTCCCTCTGTCTCTCTCCCTTTGTCTCTATGTCTCTCTCTGTCTGTCTGCCTCCCTGCCTCTCACTCCCTGCCTATCTTTCTCTCGGTCTCTCTCTGTCTGTCCTCTGTCCCTCTGGCTCTCTGTCTGTCTCTCTGCCTCTCTCTCTCTCTCTGTCTCACTGCTTCCCTGCCTCTCTCTCTCTCTTTCTGCCTCTCTGTTTCTATCTCTCTCTCTCACTCTAGGTCTTTTTCTCTGCCTCTCACTCTACGTCTCTCCCTCTGTCTCTTTATCTCAGTCTCTCCGTGTGTCTCTCTCTGCATAACTGTATCTCTCTCTCTCTGTCTCTCCCTATCAGACTCTCTCTGTAACTGTATCTGTTTCTCAGCCTCACTGTCACTCTCTTTCTCTCTGTCTCTTGGTCTTTCTCTCTCTGACACTCTGACTCTCTCTCTCTCTCTGCCTCCCTACCTCTCTCTCTCTCTGTGTGTCTCTCTCTCAATGCCTCTCTGCATGTCTGTTGCTCTGTTACTTTCTCTCTGTTTCTGTCTCTCTGCCTCTCTCTTTCTCCATCTCACTGCTTCCCTGCCCCTCTCTCTCTCTCACTCTCTGCCTCTCTGGTTCTCTCTC
>NW_027598330.1:0-40000 GCF_964194155.1 Cetorhinus maximus | reverse complement strand
ACAATCCTCTTCACTATCTGCAACTCCTCCAACCTTAGTGTCGTCTGCAAACTTACTAATTAGCCTAGTTACATTTTCCTCCAAACCATTAATGTATACTACAAACAGCAAAGATCCCAGCACTGATCCCTGCGGAACACCACTAGTCACAGCCCTCCATTCAGAAAAGCACCCTTCCTCTGCTACCCTCTGTCTTCTATCTTCTTATCTAGAAGCATCCAGGCCAAGATAAATCAGAAAAAGAAAGCTTATGACAGTCACAAAGACTGAATACTGTAGAAAGCCTAGAGTATATAGAAAATATAGAGGTGAAGTAAAAAAGGAAACTAAGAAAGCAAAGAGAGGATACTAAAGTATTGGCAGGTAAAATCAAAGAAAATCCTAAGATTTTTTACCAGCACATTAAGAGCAAGAGAATAACTAAGGCAAGGGTAGGGCCTATCAGAGATGTGCATGGTGACTTGTGTGCTGATGTAGAAGATGTGGACAGGGTTCTCAATTAGTACTTTGTCTCTGTCTTCACTAAGGAGAGGGATGATGCAGACATTCTAGTTAAAGAGGAGGAGTGTGAAATATTAGATACAATAAGCATAGTGAGAGAGGAACTACTGGAGGGACTGGCATCCTTGAAGCTGGATAAATCACCAGGGCCGGTTGGATCCCAGGCTGTTGAAGGGAGCCAGGGAGGAAATAGTGGATGCTCTGAGGATTATTTTACAATCTCACTAAATCCAGAGGATTGGAAGTCTGCAAGTGTTGTAGCATTACTTAAAAAGGGTGCAAGGGATAGGCCAGAAAATTATAGGCTGGTCAGTCTGATTTCAGTGGTGGGCAAATTATTGGTATCAATTCTGAGACTCAGGATAAGCTGTCACTTAGAAAGACACGGGTTGATCAGGGATAGTCAACATAGTTTTGTTAGGGGAAGATCGTGTCTTACTAACTAACTTAGTAGAATTTTTTTGAGGAAGTAACGAGGGTAGTGCAGTGGATGTTGTCTACATGGATTTCAGTAAGGCATTTGACAAGATCCCACATGGCAGACTGATCAGGAAAGTGAGATCTCATGGGATACATGGGAAGGTGTCAGGTTGAATCCAAAATTGGCTCAGTGACAGGAAACAATGGGTAATGGTCGATGAATGTTTTTGCCAATGGTTTCCAGTGGTGTTCCACAGGGTTCAGTGTTGGGGCCCTTGCTGTTTGTTGAATATATTAATGATTTAGATGTAAATGTAGAAGGCATGATTAGGAAATTCTCAGAAGACACAAAAATTGGCCGTGTAGTTGATAGCAAAGAGGGTAGCTGTCGACTCCAGAATGATATGTTTGGTTGAATGGGCGGAGAAGTGGCAAATGGAATTCAATCTGGAAAAGTGTGAGGTAATGCATTTGAAGAAGGCAAACAAAGCAACGGAATACTCAATAAACGGGAAGATATTGAGAGGGGTTGAGGAAGTGAGAGGCCTTGGAGTGCATATCCACAGGTCTTTGAAGGTGGAAGGGCAGGTGGATAAGAGGGTAAAGAAAGCATATGGAATGCTTTCCTTCATTGGATAAGGTATTGAATGCAAAAGCAGGGATGTAATGATGAAACTGTATAAAACACTAGTTAGGCCACAGCTGGAATTTTGTGTACAGTTCTGGTCGTCACATTACAGAAACAAAATAATTGGAGAGATAGCAGAGGAGATTTACAAGAATGTTGTCAGGGCTTGAAAATTGCAGCTATGAGGAAAGATTGGTTAGGTTGGGGCTGTCTTCCTTAGAACAGAGGAGGCTAATTCAGTTGTACAAATTATGAGGGGCCTGGATATGGTAGACAGGAAAGACTTGTTTCCCTGAGCTGAGGAGTCAATTACCAGGGGGCATAGATTTAGCAGCATTGGTAGAAGGATTAGAGGGGACATGAGGAAAAACCTTTTCATCCAGATGGTGGTGGGTGTCTGGAGCTCACTGCCTAAATTAGTGGCTGAGGCTGAAACACTCAACTCATTTAAAAGGTAAAAGCAAAATACTGCGTAATGCCGGAAATCTGAAACAAAAACAGAAAATGCTGGAAAAACTCAGCAGGTCTGACAGCATCTGTGGAAAGAGATGGACTCAAAATGTTAACTTTCACAGAATCACAGAATCACACAGTGCAGAAGAGGCCCTTCAGCCCATCAAGTCTGCACCGACACGTGAGAAACACCTGACCTACCTACCTAATCCCATTTACCAGCACTTGGCCCATAGCCTTGAATGTTATGACGTGCCAAGTGCTCATCCAGGTACTTTTTAAAGGATGTGAGGCAACCCGCCTCCACCACCCTCCCAGGCAGTGCATTCCAGACCATCACCACCCTTTGGGTAAAAAAGTTTTTCCTCACATCCCCCCTAAACCTCCTGCCCCTCACCTTGAACTTATGCCTCCTTGTAGCTGACCCTTCAACTAAGGGGGAAAGCTGCTCCCTATCCACCCTGTCCATAACTCTCATAATCTTGTACACCTCGATCAGGTCGCCCCTCAGTCTTCTATGTTCCAACGAAAACAACCCAAGTCTATTCAACTTCTCTTCATAACTTAAATGTTTCATCCCAGGCAACATCCTGGTGAATCTCCTCTGCACTCCCTCCAGTGCAATCACATCCTTCCTATAATGTGGTGACCAGAACTGCACACAATACTCCAGCTGTGGCCTCACCAATGTTCTATACAATTCCAACATGACCTCCCTACTTTTGTAACTTTGGTTTTTTCTCTCCACAGATGCTGTCAGACCTGCTGAGTTTTTCCAGCATTTCATTTAAAAGGTACCTGGATCTGCACCTTGAAGTGCTGTAACCTGCAAGGCTACAGACCAGGGGCTGGAGAGTGGGATTAAAATGAGCGACTAGATTATTTTTTTCTCTTTCTGGCTGGTGCAGGCCTGATGGGCTGAATGGCCTCTTTCTGCACAGTAACTTTTCTATGGTTCTATGGTTCTCATTCTTGAATCTGCCCCCTCTCATTCTCGAATCTGTCCCCTCTCATTCTCGAATCTGTCCCCTCTCATTCGCAAAACTTTGCCCTCTCATTCCTGAATCTGCCTCCTCTCATTCCCGAATCTGTGCCATCATTCTCGATTCTGTCCACTCTTGTTCTCGATTCTTTCCCCTCTCATTCTCGAATCTGTCCCCTCTCATTCTCGAATCTGTACCCTCCCATTGTCGAATCTGTATCCCCCGTTGTCGAATTTGTACCCCCCCCAGGTGTCGAATTTGTACTCTCCCGTTGTCGAATTTGTACCATCCCGTTGTCGAATTTGTACCCCCCCACCGTTGTCGAATTTGTACCCCCCGTTGTCGAATTTGTACCCTCCCGTTGTCGAATTTGTATCCCCCCCTTGGTCGAATTTGTACCCTCCCCCGTTGTCGAATTTGTACCCCTCCGTTGTCGAATTTGTACCCCTCTGTTGTCAAATTTGTACCCCTCTGTTGTCGAATTTGTACCCCCCCCATTGTCGAATTTGTACCCCTCTGTTGTCGAATTTGTACCCCTCCGTTGTCGAATTTGTACCCCTCCGTTGTCGAATTTGTACCCTCCCCGTTGTCGAATTTGTACCCCTCCGTTGTCGAATTTGTACCCTCCCCGTTGTTGAATTTGTAACCCCCCATTGTCGAATTTGTACCCTCCCCGTTGTCGAATTTGTACCCCCCCCATTGTCGAATTTGTACCCCTCCGTTGTCGAATTTGTACCCCTCCGTTGTCGAATTTGTACCCCTCCGTTGTCGAATTTGTACGCTCTCACTCTTGAATCTGTCCCCTCTCTTCCTCGAATCTGTCCCCTCTCATTCTCAAATTTATGACCTCTTGTTCTTGAGACTTAAACTTTCACTCTTAAACTTTCAATCTCTCCACCAGCAACATATAGAGGCAGCAGCATGTACTACATACCAAATACACTGCAGCAACTCACCAAGGCTCCTTTCACAACACCTGCCAAACCCACGACTACTGCCATCTAGAAGGACAAGGGCAGCAGATAGATGGGAACACCACCACTTGGAAGTTCCCCTCCAAGCCAGTCACCATCCTGACTTGGAAATATATCACCGTTCCTTCACTGTCACTGGGTCAAAATCCTGGAATTCCCTCCCTAACAGCACTGTGGGTGTACCTACAGCACATGGACTGCAGCGGTTCAAGGCGGCAGCTCACCACCACCTTCTGAAGGGGCAATTAGGGTTAGGCAATAAATGGCCTTTCCAGTGATGCCCACATCGCCTGAAAGATTAAAAACAAATGTATACTTGTAAAAGCTTTTACAATCTGTTCTTATATTTTGGGCAGATTTCCTCTCATGTTCTGAATTTTCCCTTTTTATCAACCTTTTGGCAGTCCTTTGCTGGTTTCAAAAACAGGCCCAATCATCAGACCTCCTACTATTCTTTGCAAATTAAAAGCCTCTTCTTTTCTCAAATACTATCCTTAACCTGTTTCGGAAGCCACAGATGGATATTACCCAGCGAGTTTTTGTTTTTCAGGCAATGTATTTTTGTTGAACATTTTGAATTATTTCTTTAAATGTTTCCCACTGTTTATTTACCTCCATATCTTTTACTCCATTTATCCAATCAACCTGAGCCAGTCCTCCCCTCATACCAATGTAATTATTTAATTAAAGATTGTCGTTTGTGATTGCTGTATGTGGTTTTCAAACTTAATGTGGAATTCAATTGTATTATGATCACTACTTCCACTCACTCTGCCTTCTTTCTCTCTGCCTCACCCTCTCTTTCTCTTGACGTACGCTTTGCCACCATGTCTCTACCTATCCCCTTTTTTTGTCTCTTCAAACCTCTCCTTCTGCCTCTTTGCCTTCCTCTCTCTCTCTTTGCCTTCCTCTCTCTCTCTTTGCCTTCCTCTTCGCCTCTCTCTCTCCCACACATTCTGCCTCTCTCTCTCCTCTGATCTCAACCCCTCTCTTTCTCGCTTGCTCTGCCTTCCTCTGTCTGCTTCTCTCTCCCTGCCAACCCTTCTCACTCACAGCCTCCCCCCTCTCCCTCTCATGAGCTCTGCCTCTCCCTCTCTCCTCCCTCATCATTTATCCTTCACTTTGATTTATTCATTTGCTAGATTACTGTGGATTTCTCTCATTTCTGTTCTGACAGTTGTTTGATGCTCGGGACTGCAAAACAGTGGAAGAAATGTTCACCTACATCTGCAATCACATCAAGTATTCAACTAACAAGGGAAATATCAGGTAACAAGAGAGTTCCCTACAATTAATACCCAGTGCCATCATCAAGCACTCCAGGCCAGGTACAGCACAGAGCTCCCTCCACATTACCATGGCAGTGTAACCCCACTTTATACACAGTGTCAGTATCACATACTCCCAGGACAGTTACAATACTGAATTCCCCTATAATTTACCCTTACAGTATAACCCCAGTTTATATCCTGTGTCAGCATTAAGCACTCGCAGGACAATTACAATACAGAGCTCCCTCTACAATACCCTGACGGTGTAATCCCACTTTATACACAGTGCCAGTACTGCATACACCCAGGACAGCTACAATACAGAGCTCCCTCTACAATACCATGACAGTGTAGCCCTGCTTTTTACCCACTGTCAGTATCACGTACTCCCAGGACAGTAACAATACAGAGCTCCCTCTAAAATACCCTGACAATATAACCCCACTTGATACCCAGTGCCACTATCGCGTACTCCCAAGACAGTTACAATACACTCTGGGTAATGTGGAGGGAGCTCTTCCCTCTACATTACCCTGATAGTGTAACCCCACTCTATACCCAGTGTCAACATCAAGCACTCCTAGGACTGTTACAATACAGAGCCCCCTTTTCATTGCCCTGACAGTATAATCCCACTTTATACCCAGTACCAGTATCGCATACTCCCAGGAAAGTTACAATACAGTGCTCCCTCTGCATTACCCTAAAAGTGTAATCCCACTTTATACCCAGTGCCAATATCAACTACTCCCAGGACAGTTGCAATGCACAGCTCCCTCTACATTACCCTGATGGTGTAACCCAACTTTATACTGAGTGCCAGTATTGCATATTCCCAGGACAGTTATAGTACAGAGCTCCCTTTACATTACTCTGACAGTACAACCCCACTTTATACCCAGTGTCAGCATGAAGCACTCCCAGCACAGTTTCAATACAGAACTCCCTCTACAATACCCTGACAGCATAACGCCACTTTATACCCAGTGCTAGTATCGTGTACTCCCAGGACAGTTACAATGCAGAGCTCCCTCTACGTTACCCTGACAGTGTAACCTTAGTTTATAACCAGTGCCAGTATTGCATACTCCCAGGACAATTACAATACAGAGCTGCCTCTATAGGCAGGATCTTCCCCGCCCCCGCTTGCCGATGTGTAAAATGAAGCGGGATGACATTGGGTGGAACTCCAGAAGTCACCCCGCGTCATTTCCATTTTCAGACAGCAGGGGCATAGCCGAATCAGCTGTGCGCCCGCCGACCTGTCAACGGCCAATTGAGGCCATTTAAAAACTAATTGAAGTCATTAATGGACCTGCCCGTCCAACCTTAAGGCTGGTGGGCAGGCCGGGAGCTGTGGCGGGCTTCGGAAAAAGCATAAAATCTCATCCACGGGCGGGATGAGATTTCATGAAGGTATTTAAATTTTTATCAAATATTTCAATAAAAGTTATTGACATGTCCCAACTCATGTGACAGTGTCACATGAGGGGACATGTCAGGGAAATTTTTTTTTATCATTTCTATTAAAATTTTAATTCCGAGCCAATTTTCCTGAGGCAGCACTTAGCATCAGGGAGATCTGTGCCTTCTTTCGTGCGCATGCGTGAAAGAGCGCACTCCCGGCTGCGGGAATCCCCCCGCCCGCACAGGAAGTGCATAGCATTTCTGTGCGGACGTCACGCTGAGCGGGCCTTAATTGGCCCACCCACGTAAAATGGCGGCACGCCCCCAATCAGGGGCGCCGATCGGAAGTGCGCCTGCCTGCGCCCACTCCCACACTTCCCCTGCAACGGGGGGAAAATATTTCCGTATGTTGCCCTGACAGTGTAATACCACGTTATATCCAGTGTCGGCATCAAGTACTCCCAGGACAGTTGCAATACAGAGCTCCATCTATATTACCCTGACAGTGTAAACCTGCTTTATACTTAATGTCAGTATTGCATACTCCCAGCACAGTTACAATACAGAGCTCCCTGTTACTCTGACAGTGTAATCCCACTTTATACCCAGTGTCAGCATCAAGTACTCCCAGGACAGTTACAATACAGACCCCCTTCTACATTACCCTGACTGTATAACCCCACTTCATACCCAGTGTCAGTATCAAATACTCTCTGGTCAGGAGGAATATAGAGTTCCCTCCATGCTCTTTCTGCTGTTTTTTAGTGTTTGCTACATTTAATTCTCTCTCTTGTAGATCTGCCATCACAATCTTCCCTCAGAGGTCAGATGGGAAGAAGGACTTTCGGTTGTGGAATAGTCAATTTATTCAGTATGCGGGGTTCACCCTGGCAGATGGTACAGTCCTGGGAGATGGTGCAACTGTTGAGTTCACTGAGGTATTGGCCTTTGTGAAAATTCATTTCCTGTGATGCCAGCATGCAAAAATCAAAATGCACTGCTTTGTAATGTGTTTCAAATAGGTTTGGAACGATGAGGAGCTCCAGTTTCCTGGTCTGCACTTCAAGACCACAGCACTTGCAGAGAAGCTGGGAATCAGGCAAACACTGTAGAATCATAGAATGATTACAGCATTGACATAAACTTGTCTATGCTGCTTCTTGGCAAGATCATCTCACCTAGTGTCCCTCCCCCACCTTTACTCCAAAGATCATCACCTAGTGTCACTCCCCCACCTTTACTCCAAAGATCATCACCTAGTGTCACTCCCCCACCTTTACTCCAAAGATCATCACCTAGTGTCCCTCCCCCACCTTTACTCCAAAGATCATCACCTAATGTCACTCCCCCACCTTTACTCCAAAGATCAACTGACCTAACTGTGAAGCTCTGTCAAGAATGTTTCTCTGCCTTGTGATGGGATGACAACTCTTGATCCCCACAACAAAATTCTATTTTAACAACTTAATTCTGTTCTTAGGGTATGGAGTGGTCTCAGATCTTCAGTTACAGGCAAAGTTGACAATCCTTGCGAAACAAAGTCTCTGAATTTCGACAATATTGGATCTCTGTTCATCTAATTTCTAATTTGGTTCACATACACAGGTGAAGAAGCCAATAAATTGAGTAATAGCACAACTTCTTGTGGTAGTGGAACATGTACATTGGTATCTGGTAATGGGAGATGACTGAGTGTGTCAGCTTTTGCCATATGTAAGCCAGGATGGTGCATAAAGGTGTACTCACACGCAGATAATAGCAGAGCCCAAAGTACATATAAGCTTGTCCATGCTGCTTCTTACCTAGTGTCACTCACCCACCTTTACTCAAAGACCAACTCACTTAGTGTCATTCCCCCACCTTTAATCAAAGATCAACTCACCTAGTGCCACTCCCCCATCTTTACTCAAAGACCAACTCACTTAGTGTCATTCCCCCACCTTTACTCAAAGACCAACTCACCTAATGTCACTCCTGCACCTTTACTCAAAGATCAACTCACCTAATGTTACTCCTCCACCTTACTCAAAGATCAGCTCACATAGTGTCATCCCCCACCTTTACTCAAAGATCAACTCACCTAGTGCCACTCCCCCACCTTTACACAAAGATCAACTCACCTAATGTTACTCCTCCACCTTTACTCAAGGATCAATTCACCTAATGTCACTCCCCCATCTTTACTCAAAGATCAACTCACCCAATGTGAATCCCCCACCTTTACTCAAAGATCAACTCACCTAATGTGGATCCCCCACCTTTACTCAAAGATCAACTTGCCTGGTGTCACTTCCCCACCTTTACTGAAAGAGCAACTCACTTAATGTGACTCACAGAATCACAGAATCACAGGGCAGAAGAGGCCCTTCGGCCCATCGAGTCTGCACCGACATGTGAGAAACACCTGACCTACCTGCCTAATCCCATTTACCAGCACTTGGCCCATAGCCTTGAATGTTATGACGTGCCAAGTGCTCATCCAGGTACTTTTTAAAGGATGTGAGGCAACCCGACTCCACCACCCTCCCAGGCAGTGCATTCCAGACCGCCACCACCCTCTGGGTAAAAAAGTTTTTCCTCACATCCCCCCTAAACCTCCTGCCCCTCACCTTGAACTTATGCCTCCTTGTGACTGACCCTTCAACTAAGGGGAACAGCTGCTCCCTATCCACCCTCTCCGTGCCCTTTATAATCTTGTACACCTCGATCAGGTCGCCCCTCAGTCTTCTCTGCTCCAACGAAAACAACCCAAGTCCATCCAACCTCTCTTCATAACTTAAGTGTTTCATCCCAGGCAAGATCCTGGTGAATCTCCTCTGCACCCCCTCCAGTGCAATCACATCCTTCCTATAATGTGGTGACCAGAACTGCACACAGTACTCCTTGGCCTCACCAATGTTCTATACAACTCCAACATGACCTCACTACTTTTGTAATCTATTCCTCGATTGATAAAGGCAAGTGTCCCATATGCCTTTTTCACCACCCCACTAACATGCCCCTCTGCCTTCAGAGATCTATGGACACACACGCCAAGGTCCCTTTGTTCCTCAGATCTTCCTAGTGCCATGCCGTTCATTGAACACTTCCTTGTCAAATTACTCCTTCCAAAGTGTATCACCTCACACTTTTCAGGGTTAAATTCCATCTGCCACTTATCTGCCCATTTGACCATCCCGTCTATATCTTCCTGTAGCCCAAGACACTCAACCTCACTGTTAACCACCTGGCCAATCTTTGTGTCATCCACAAACTTACTAATCCTACCCCCCACATAGTCATCTATGTCATTTATATAAATGACAAATAATAGGGGACCCAGCACAGATCCCTGTGGTACGCCACTGAACATTGGCTTCCAGTCACTAAAGCATCCTTCTGTCATCACCCTCTGTCTCCTACAACTAAGCCAATTTTGAATCCACCTTATCAAATTACCCTGTATCCCATGTGCATTTGCCTACTTTATAAGTCTCCCATTTGGGACCTTGTCAAAGGCTTTGCTAGAATCCATATAAACTACATCAACAGCACTACCCTCATCTACACACCTGGTCACCTCCTCAAAAAATTCAATCAAATTTGTTAGGCATGACCTCCCTCTGACAAAGCCATGCTGACTATCCCTGATCAAACCTTGCCTCTCCAAGTGGAGATAGATACTCTCCTTCAGAACTCTCTCCAATAATTTCCCTACCACTGACGTGGGACTCACTGTCCTGTAGTTCCCTGGCTTATCTCTACAACCCTTCTTAAATAGCGGAACAACATTAGCTGTTGTCCAGTCCTCCAGTACATCCCCCGTGGCCAGAGAGGAATTAAAAATTCGGGTCAGAGCCCCTGCGATCTCCTCCCTTGCCTCCCTCAGCAGTCTGGGACACAAATCATTCGGGCCTGGAGATTTGTCCACTTTTAAGCCTGCCAACACCTCCAATACCTTGTCACTCCGTATATCAATTTGCTTAAGAACCTTGCAGTCTCTCTCCCCGAGTTTGATGCCTTCATCCTCATTCTCTTGGGTGAAGACGGACGTGAAGTATTCATTCAACACTCTAGTGATGTCCTCTGGCTCCACCCATAGATTGCCCCCTTGATCCTTTATGGGCCCTACTCTTTCCCTGGTTATCCTCTTCCCATTGATATACTTATAGAATATCTTGGGATTTTCCTACTTTTACTAGCCAGAGCTTTCTCATATCCCCTCTTTGCTCTCCTAATTGCTTTCTTAAACTCCACCCTGCACTGTCTGTACTCCACTAATGCCTCTGCTGATTTGCTTCCCTAAAAGCCTCTCTTTTCCTTCTCATTATAACCTGAATATCTCTGGACCTCTATGGTTCTATGGGCTTGGTACTCCTTCCTATCACCCTAGAGGGAACATGTTGAGCCTGTACCCTCCCCATTTCATTTTTGAACACCCCCCACTGTTCCTCTGTAGATTTCCCCACAAGTAACTGTTCCCAGTCTACCTTAGCCAGATCCTGCCTTATTTTACTAAAATCCACTCTCCCCCAATCCAAAACACTTTTTTGCAACTTGTCGATTTCTTTGTCCATAACAAACTTGAACTGTACCATGTTGTGGTCGCTATCGCTAAAATGCCTTTACTCAAAGATCAACTCACGCAGTGTCACTTCCCCACCTTTACTCAAAGATCAACTCACCTAGTGTCACTCCCGCACCTTTACTCAAAGATCAACTCACCTAGTGTCACTCCGGCACCTTTACTCAAAGATCAACTCCCGTAGTGTCACTCCCCCACCTTTACTCAAGGATCAACTCACTTAGTGTCATCCCCCACCTTTACTCAAAGATCAACTCACTTAATGTGACTCCCCCACCTTTACTCAAAGATCAACTCCCGTAGTGTCACTCCCCCACCTTTACTCAAGGATCAACTCACTTAGTGTCATCCCCCACCTTTACTCAAAGATCAACTCACCTAATGTGACTCCCCCATCTTTACACAAAGATCAACTCACCTAATGTGACTACCCCACCTTTACGCAAAGATCAACTCACTTATTGTCACTCCCCCACCTTTACTAATTTTTTCTCTTCAGATAATGATCCAAGTCCCTTTAAAAAGCCATGTTTGATCCTGCCTCCACCACTCTCAGGCAGTGCATTCCTGATCCCAAACACTCACTGCATAGACATTTTCCTCATGTCGCCATTACTTCTTTTGCCAATTACCTTAAATCTTATCCCTCTGGTTCTCAATCCTCCCACCAATGGGAACAGTTTCTCACTATCTGCTCTGTCCAGACCCCTCATGATTTTGACTTGCCCTAATAAATCAACTCTCAACCATCTTTTCTCCAATTTTTCCATGTAACTGAAGTTCCTTATCCCTGGAATCATTCTCATGAACCTTTCTGTACTCTCTCTAAAACCTTCACATTCTTCCTAAAGTGCAGTGCCCAGAACTAAACGCAACACTCCAGCTGAGGCTGAACTAGTATTTTCGAAAGTTTCATCATAACTTCCTTGCTTTTGTACTTTTGTGTCCTGTTTTATCAAGCCCAGGAGCTCAAATGCTTTATTAACTTCTTTTCCAAACTGCCCTGACACCTTCAATGATTTGCGCAGCTTCCTCTGCCCTTGCCCTTCCCCTAGACTTATATCCTTTATTTAATTTTGCCTTTCCTCACTCTTCATGCCTAAATATATCATTCTTCACTCGCTGCATTAAATTTCACCTGACACCCATTCTACCAATCTGCCTATGTCCTTTTGAAGTTGCATTGACCTCCTCACAGATCACAACATTTCAGTGAATTTTGAAATTGTGCCTGCCCTGTACACCCAAGTCTAGGTCATTAATATAGATGAAGAAAATCAATGGTACGAGTTCTGACCTCTGGGAATCTCAACTGTATATCATCCTCTAATGTGAGAAAACACCCATTCACCACCACTGTCCATTTCCTGTCTACTACCCATATTCATGCTGCCACTTTCTCTTTTATTCCATAGGCTTTAACTTTGCTGGAAAGCTGGCTATGTGGCATTTTTTCTCTTTCGTGGGATGTTGGCAATTAGTTGCCCATCCTAATTGCCCTAGAGAAGGTGGCAGTGAGCCCTTTTGTAGTTCACATTCACCGCATCAACTGCAATATCCATATCAACCCTCCCTGTTACTTCACCAAAAACTTATTCAAGTGCTCAAACAATATTTGCCTTTAACAAATCCATGCTGAATTTCGTTAATTAATCCATATTTTTCCAGGTGACAGTTCAGGACAAAGTGAACTATCATTAAGCTTTCTCACTATTGAGGTTAAACTGCCTTTCCTCTGGGTGCTGTGTTTATCCTTTCACCCATTCTTGAACAAGGGTGTAACATTTGCAATTTCCCAGTCCTCTAAGGAGGATAGGAAGATTATGGCCATTGTCTCTCCAATTTCCACCCTGTCTTCCCTTTCTTTTGCTACATTCCATCCGGTCCTGGTGACTTCTCAACTTTAAGTACAGACAGCCAATCCAATCCTCCTTATGAAATATTAGCACATCCAGTGTCTCAACATTTTTTTATTCATTCACGGGATGTAGGCTTCGCTGGCTAGCACAGCATTTATTGCCCATCCCTAATTGCCCTTGAGAAGGCGGTGGTGAGCTGCCTTCTTGAACCGCTGCAGTCCATGTGGCGTAGATACATCCACAGTGCTGTTAGGGAGGGAGTTCCAGAATTTTGACCCAGCGACAGTGAAGGAACGGCGATATATTTCCAAGTCAGGATGGTGTGTGGCTTGGAGGGGAACTTCCAGGTGGTGGTGTTCCCATCTATCTGCTGCCCTTGTCCTTCTAGATGGGAGTGGTTGTGGATTTGGAGGGTGCTGTCTAAGGAGCCCTTGTGAGTTTCTGCAGTGCATCTTGTAGATGGTACACACTGCTGCTACTGTGGTGGGGGGAGTGAATGTTTGTAGATGGGGTGCCAATCAAGTGGGCTGCTTTGTCCTGGATGGTGTCAAGCTTCTTGAGTGTTGTGGCTTTTGGGCCCTGTATCTCAGGAAGGATGTGCTGGCCCTGGAGAGGGTCCAGACGAGGTTCACCAGAATGATCCCAGGAACGAAAGGCTTAACATATGAAGAACGTTTGAGGACTCTGGGTCGATACTCGATGGAGTTTAGAAGGTTGAGGGGGGATCCAATTAAAACTTACAGAATACTGAAAGGCCTGGATAGAGTGGACGTGGGGAAGATGTTTCCATTAGTAGGGGAGACTAGGACTCGAGGGCACAGCCTCAGAGTAAAGGAAAGACCTTTTAGAACAGAGATGAGGAGAAACTTCTTTAGCCAGAGATTGGTGAATCTATGGAATTGATTGCCACAGAAGGCTGTGGAGGCCAGGTCATTGAGTGTATTTGAGACCGAGATAGATAGGTTCTTGATTGGTAAGGGGATCAAAGGCTACAGGGAGAAGGCAGGAGAATGGGGTTGAGAAACTTATCAGCCATGATTGAATGGTGGAGCAGACTCGATGGGCCGAATGGCCTAATTTCTGCTCCTATGTCTTATGGTATAATGTGGGAGCTGCACTCATCCAGGCAAGTAGGGAGTATTCCATTACACTCCTGGCTTGTGCCTTGTAGATAGTGGACAGGATTTGGGGAGTCAGGAAGTGAATTACTGGTCGCACGATTCCTAGCCTCTGACCTGCTCTTGTAGCCACAGTACTTATATGGCTAGTCCAGTTCAGTTTCTGGTCAATGGTAATCCTGAGGATGTTGATAGTGGAGGATTCAGCGATGGTAATGCCATTGAATATCAAAGGGCGATAGTTGGATTCTCTCTTGTGGTCATTGCCTGACACTTGTGTGGCGTGAATGTTACTTGCCACTTGTCAGCCCAAGCCTGGATATTGTCCAGGTCTTGCTGCATTTGAACATGGACTGTTTCAGTATCTGAGGAGTTGTGAATGGTGCTGAACATTGTGCAATCATCAGCGAACATCCTCACTTCTGACCTTATGATGGAAGGAAGGTCATTGATGAAGCAGCTGAAGATGGTTGGGCCGAGAATACTACCCTGAGGAACTCCTGCAGTGATGTCCTGGAGCTGAGATGACTGACCTCCAACAACCACAACCATCTTCCTTTGTGATAGGTATGGCACCAACCAGTTGGGAGTTTTCCCCTTGATTTCCATTGAGCCCAGCATTGCTAGAGCTCTGTGATGCCACACTCAGTCAAGTGCTAGCTTGATTTCAAGGGCAGTCATTCTCGCCTCACCTGGGGAGTTCAGCTCTTTTATCCATGTTTGAACCAAGGCTGTAACGAGGTCAGGAGCTGAGTGGCCTTAGTGGAACCCAAATTAGGCGTTAGTGAGCAGGTTATTGCTAAGCAAGTGCTGCTTGATAGCACTGAGAATGACCCCTTCCATTACTTTACTGATGATGGAGAGTAGACTGATGGGGCGGTAATTGGCCGGGTTGGATTTCTCCTGCTTTTCGTGTACAGGACATACCTGGGCAATTTTCTACATAGCCGGGTAGATGCCAGTGTTGTAGCTGTACTGGAACAGCTTGGCTAGGGGCACGGCAAGTTCTGGAGCACAAGTCTTCAGTACTATTATACACTTTTATACTTTTTATACTTTTGTTATACATGACAGAAATCTTTGACACTCACTGGCTACGGGTGAGGTCCCAGAGGACTGGAGAATGGCCAATGTTGTTCCATTGTTTAAGAAGGGTAGCAGGGATAATCCAGGAAATTACAGGCCAGTGAGCTTTACGGCAGTGGTAGGGAAATTATTGGATAAGATTCTTCGTGACAGGATTTACTACCATTTGGAAACAAATGGGCGTATTAGTGAGAGACAGCATGGTTTTATGAAGGGGAGGTCGTGTCTCACTAACTTGATCGAGTTTTTCGAGGAAGTGACAAAGATGATCGACGATGGAAGGGCAGTGGATGTTATCTACATGGATTTCAGTAAGGCCTTTGACAAGGTCCCTCATGGCAGACTGGTACAGAAGGTAAAGTCGCACGGGATCAGAGGTGAGCTGGCAAGATGGATACAGAATTGGCTTAGAGAAGACAGAGGGTAGCAGTGGAAGGGTGCTTTTCTGAATGGAGAGCTGTGACTAGTGGTGTTCCGCAGGGATCAGTGCTGGGATCTTTGCTGTTTGTAGTATACATTAATGGTTTGGAGAAAAATGCAACTGGGCTAATTAGTAAGTTTGCAGACGACACTAAGGTTGGTGTAGTTACAGATAGTGAAGAGGATTGTCAAAGGATACAACGGGATATAGATCGGTTGGAGACTCGGGCGGAGAAATGGCAGATGTAGTTTAATCCGGACAAATGCGAGGTAATGCATTTTGGAAGGTCTAATACAGGTAGGAATTGTACAGTAAATGTCAGAACCCTTAAGTGCATCGACGGGCAGAGGGATCTGGGTGTACAGATCCACAGGTCACTGAAAGTGGCAACGCAGGTGGATAAGGTAGTCAGGAAGGCATATGGCATGCTTGCCTTCATCAGCAGGGGTATTGAGTATAAAAGCTGGGAAGTCATGCTGCAGCTGTATAAAACCTTGGTTAGGCCACACTTGGAATAATGCATGCATTCTGGTCGCCACATTACCAGAAGGATATGGAGACGTTGGAGAGGGTGCAGAGGAGGCTTACCAGGATGCTGCCTGGTCTGGAGGTTATTAGCTATGAGGAGAGGTTGGAGAAACTCGGATTGTTCTCACTAGAGCGATGGAGATTGAGGGGCGACTTGATAGAAGTTTACAAAGTTATGAGTGGCATGGACAGAGTAGATAGTCAGAAGCTTTTTCCCAGGGTGGAAGAGTCAATTACTAGGGGACATAGATTTAAGGTGAGGGGAGAAAACTTTAGAGGAGATGTGCGGGGCAAGTCTTTTACGTAGAGGGTAGTGAGTGTCTGGAATTCGCTGCCAGAGGAGGTGGTGGAAGCAGGTACGATAGTGGTGTTTAAGATGCAGCTTGACAAATACATGAATAGGATGGGAATAGAGGGATACGGACCCCGGAAGAGCAAAATGTTTTAGTTGACGGGCAATATGATCGGCGCAGGCTTGGAGGGCCGAAGGGCCTGTTCCTGTGCTGTACTTTTCTTTGTTCTTTGTTCTTTGTTCTTTATTCTTTATTGCTGGAATATTATCAGGGCCCATAGCCTTTGCATTATCCAGTGCCTTCAGCCATTTCTTGATATCACGTGGAGTGAATCGAATTGGCTGAAGACTGGCATCTGTGATGCTGGGGAGTTCCAGAGGAGGTCGAGATGGATCATCCACTCGGCACTTCTGGCTGAAGATTGTAGCAAATTCTTCAGCCTTATCTTTTGTGCTGGGCTCCCCCATCACTGAGAATGGAGATATTTGTGGAGCCTCCTCCTCCGGTGAGTTGTCTAATTGTCCACCACCATTCACGCCTGGATGTGGCAGGACTTCAGAGCTTATATCTGATCCGCTGGTTGAGGGATTGCTTAGCCCTGTCTATCACTTGCTGATTATGCTGTTTGGAACACAAATACTTCTGTGTTATAGCTTCACCAGGTTGACACCTCATTTTTAGGTATGTCTGGTGCTGCTCCTGGCATGCCCTCCTGCACTCTTCATTGAACCAGAGTTGATCCCCCGGCTTGATGGTAATGGTAGAGTGGGGGATATGCCGGGCCATGAGGTTACAGGTTGTGGTTGAGTACAATTCTGCTGAAGGCCCACAGCGCCTCATGGATGTCCAGTCTTGAGTTGCTAGATCTGTTTGAAATCTATCCCATTTAGGAGGTAGTGCTGCACAACGTGATGGAGGGTATCCTCAATGTGAAGGCGGGGGACTTCGTCTCCACATGGACTGTGCAGTGGTCATTCCTACCGATACTGTCATGGACAGATGTATCTGCGGCAGGCAGGTTGGTGAGGATCAGGTCAAGTATATTTTTCCCTCTTGTTGGTTCCCTCACCACCTGCCGTAGACCCAGTCTAGCAGCTATGTACTTTAGCAGTTGGCCAGCTCAGTCAGTAGTGCTGCTACTGAGCCGCTCTTGGTGATGGACATTGAAGTCTCCCACCCAGAGTACATTCTGCACCTTTGCCACTCTCAGTGCTTCCTCCAAGTGGTGTTCAACATGGAACTGATTCATCAGCTGAGGGAGGGCAGTACATGGTAATCAGCAGGAGGTTCCCTTGCCCATATTTGACCGGATTCAAGGGGTCCGAAGCTGATGTTGAGCGCCCCCAGGGCAACTCCCTCCTGGCTGTATACCATTGTGCCACCACCGGGACAGGACATACCCAGGAATGGTGATGGTCATGGTGGAGTCTGGAACATTATCTATAAGATATGATTCCATGAGGATGACTATGTCAGGCTGTTGGTTGACTCGTCTGACACAGCTCTCCCACTTTTGGCACAAGCTCCCAGATATAAGTGAGGGGGACTTTGCAGGGTCGACAGGGCTGAGATTGACATTGTCATTTCTGGTCCCTAAGTCAATACTGACTGGTCTGTTCGGTTCCATTCCTTTGAGACTTTTTAGTGGTTTGATACAACTGAGTGGCTTGCTGGGCCATTTCAGAGGGCATTTAAGAGTCAACCATATTGCTGTGGGTCTGAGACACATGTAGGCCAGACTGGTAAGGACAGCAGATTTCCTTCCATAAAACCAGATGGGTTTTTACAACAATTGACGTAAAAATTCCCGATTTTTGTTGAATTCAAATTTCACCATCTGCCGTGGCGGGATTCCAACCCAGATTCCTGGAGCATTACCCTGGGTCTCTAGATTGCTAGTCCAGTGATGATACCACTATGCCACTGCCTCCCCCTAAGTTAGTCTAAATCCTTCCCATTAGCACTAGCAAATGTTCTCACGTGGACATTGATTCCACGTCTGTTTAGGTGCAGCTGCTCTGGCCTTTCCAGATCCCATCTACCCCAGAACTGGTCCCAATGTCCCGGGAACCTAAACATTCTGCACCATCTTTCCAGCCACACACTTAGCTGTTTTATCCTCCTATATCTATACTCACTAGTGGGGGTACTGGGAGTAACCCAGAGAATATACCACTACTAGCTCCCTAAACTCTGCCTGGAGGTCTTCATTCCTCTTTCTACCTATGTTCCTTGTATCGATATAGACCAAGACCTCTGACTGTTCATCCTTCCCCTTCAGAGTGCTGTGAAGATGCTCAGTGACCACAAAGACTATGATAATATTCTTAGTATTATTTGACGAACACAGAATATCTAATGAGTCTGTCAAAGTCTTTAAAACATGAGCTTTATTGGACTACATCTTACTGTGGCTGCATATTCCACGAGGCTGTACAAAAGAGAGCAAACCATGTGCTGTTGCATCACTTCCTGTGACGATGTACATAGTATCTGATTAACATATTAAAACAGTTAGAGTTAATCCATTATACTACAGCTACATGTGTGGACAAATGCCTGTCTGTTCCCCAAGCCATGGAATCCCCTAACATTATTTATTTTTCCATCTTCCTCTGCTCCACTCCCAATCTCCTTTCTGCTGCTCTGGAGCAGTTCTAGAATTGATGGGAATTGGGCCTAGAATAGTTCCCAGATTATGTAAGTTCTTCAGCTATGACTTACCTTTAACCAAAAGCGGGTGAACTGTCTTTGATTAATACATGATAAATACTGGATTGTAACAGTTTGAACAAACTGGCACTGGATAGAATGTATTCCTAGGGCAGCAGTGCCTGGAGACGGAGTGACGACAAGTCCCTGTGGTAAGTATGATCTGGGGTTGACTGAGTTCAGAAATGACGCAGGGTCTTGGATGAGCTGTTTTATTTTCTGATTGCCAAGAACGTTGCCACTTGTCTCACTTTGCCCTCTTGTGTGCTCTGTCTCCAGATTTGCCTGCAACTAGGTTGGAAGCCTAAGAGGAGTCGATTCACAGTGTTGCCCTTAGTGTTACAGGCAAATGGTGAGGACCCTGAGCTCTTTGAAATCCCACCAGAACTGATCCTGGAAGTTCCCATACAACACCCACAGTAAGTCAGGACTGAGAGGATTTCTTGTTGCACTGCCCATTTGAATCACTGAGTGTCAAGCCCTACTTCAGTAGCTGCTGCTCTGAGCCTTATGTAAACAGGGCCTTTGCAGCTTGGAACAGGGATTCATCTGTAGCAGATGGGAATCAGGCTTGTGGGCTGGAGTAGGCCCAGAGTTGTTGGTGAGACTGAGAGATGTGTGTTGGGCTGAATGGAGATATGATTCAGGTTCAAAATACAGAGCAGTGTACACTAGCTGTCATTCAAGCTTAGGGTTGTCAGCCTAATCAAGACCTGGAGTAGGAGAGGTTCAGATATGATTCTGATGATATAGGTACACTTGATGCCTGAAGTTTCTATTGGCCTGAGCTGTATAGGCAGCATGTGTGTATATAAATGTACACATTACACCTGGCCTGTGTAGGCCTGTTACAGACATCATTTGGGTGCACTCTAATCCTGGTACCGTTCCTGTACAGGTGTACTTCAAGTCTGATGTGTTCAGGCTTGAAACAGGCCTTGTGTAGGTGTGTTTGGGGTTTCAGGTGAGCTCAGAGTAGCTGCATTTCAAGTCTCTTACCTGTTGTCCAATGGTTCACCTTCATTATCTCTCTCTTCAGATATGAATCCATCTCAAACCTCAATTTGAAATGGTACGCAATCCCAGCAGTTGCTAACATGCTGCTTGAAATTGGAGGTGTGGAGTTCCCAGCCTCGCCCTTCAATGGCTGGTACACGGGCAGTGAGATCGGTGTGAGGAATTTCTGTGATTCAACACGATACAACCTACTCCAGGTAAGGATTCCATCTTTCTTTGTCAGGGATTCACAGATCAGACATTACAAAGATCCTTTCAGTGTGCAGGATTTCAACAAAATGTTTCACACCCAGGACAAACAGCACGTTGTGAGGAGTAGCCCGCACTCACTCTCGCGTACCTCACCCCCACTCCCCATTCTCCCGTAACCCACCCACACTCCCCATTCTCCCGTACCCCACCCATACTCCCCATTCTCCCGTACCCCACCCCCACTCCCCACTCTCCCGTTCCCCACCCCCACTCCCCATTCTCCCGTGCCCCACCCCCACACCCCACTCTCCCGTACCCCACCCCCACACCCCACTCTCCCGTACCCCACCCCCACTCCCCACTCTCCCGTTCCCCACCCCCACTCCCCATTCTCCCGTACCCCACCCCCCACTCTCCCGTACGCCACCCCCACACCCCACTTTCCCGTACCTCACCCCCACACCCCACTCTCCCGTACCCCACCCCCACACCCCACTCTTCCGTACCCCACCCCCACACCCCACTCTCCCGTACCTCACCCCCACTCCCCATTCTCCCGTAACCCACCCCCACTCCCCATTTTCCTGTACCCCACCCCCACTCCCCACTCTCCCGTACCCCACCCCCACTCCCAACTCTCCCGTACCCCACCCCCATTCCCCACTCCCCCGTACCCCACCCCCACTCCCCACTCTCCCGTACCCCACCCCCACACCCCACTCTCCCGTACCCCACCCCCACTCCCAACTCTCCCGTACCCCACCCCCACTCCCCACTCTCCCGTACCCCACCACCACTCCCCACTCTCACGTACCTCACCCCCACTCCCCACTCTCCCGGTCCCCGCCCACTCTCCCGTACCCCACCCCCACTCCCCACTCTCCCGTACCCCACCCCCACTCCACATTCTCCCACACCCCAGCCCCACCCCACTCTCCCGTACTTCACCCCAACTCCCCACTCTCCCGTACCCCACCCCCACTCTCCCGTACCCCACCCCCACTCCCCACTCTCCCGTACCCTACCCCCACTCCCCACTCTCCCGTACTTCACCCCCACTCCCCACTCTCCCGTGCCTCACCCACACTCCCCACTCCCCCGTACTTCACCCCCACTCCCCACTCTCCCGTACCGCACCCACACTCCCCACTCTCCCGTACTTCATCCCCACTCCCCACTCTCCCGTACCGCACCCCCACTCCCCAGTCACCCGTACCTCACCCCCACTCTCCCGGTCCCCGCCCACTCTCCCGTGCCCCACACCCACTCCCCACTCTCCCGTACACCACACCCACTCCCCACTCTCCCGTACCTCACCCCCACGCCCCACTCTCCCGTACCCCACCCCCACTCCCCACCCTCCCGTCCCTGTTCACACACCCACACCCTCCCATCCCCGTACACACCCGCACACCCTCCCGTCCCCATTCACACACCCACACCGTCCCGTCCCCGTTCACACCCTCCCGTCCCCGTTCACACACCCACACCCTCCCGTCCCCATTCGCACCCCCACACCCTCCCGTCCCCGTTCACACCCGCACACCCTCCCGTCCCCATTCACACACCCACACCGTCCCGTCCCCGTTCACACCCTCCCGTCCCCTTTCACAAACTCCCGTCCCCGTTCACACCCGCACAGCCTCCCGTCCCCGTTCACACCCGCACACCCTCCCGTCCCCGTTCACACACCCACACCCTCCAGTCCCCGTCCCCACCCGCACACCCTCCCGTCCCTGTTCACACACCCACACCCTCCTGTCCCCGTTTACACCCACACACCCTCCCGTCCCCATTCACACCCGCACACCCTCCCGTCCCCATTCACACCCGCACACCCTCCCGTCCCCATTCACACACCCGCACACCCTCCCGTCCCCCTCCACACCCACACCCTCCCGTCCACGTTCACACACCCACACCGTCCCGACCCCGTTCACACCCTCCCGTCCCCTTTCACAAACTCCCGTCCCCTTTCACACCCTCCCGTCCCCGTTCACACCCTCCCGTCCCCTTTCACAAACTCCCGTCCCCTTTCACACCCTCCCGTCCCCGTTCACACCCGCACACCCTCCCGTCCCCGTTCACACACCCGCACACCCTCCCGTCCCCGTTCACACCCGCGCACCCTCCCATCCCCGTTCACACCCGCACACCCTCCCGTCCCCGTTCACACCCACACACCCTCCCGTCCCATTTCACACACCCGCACACCCTCCCGTCCCCGTTCACACCCGCACACCCTCCCGTCCCCGGTCACACACCCGCACACCCTCCCATCCCCGTTCACATCCGCACACCCTCCCGTCCCCGTTCACACCCGCACAACATCCCATCTCCGTTCACACCCGCACACCCTCCCGTCCCCATTCTCACAACCACACCCTCCCGTCCCCGTTCACTCCCGCACACCCTCACGTCCCCGTCCACACCCTCCCGTCCCCATTCTCACAACCACACCCTCCCGTCTCCGTTCACACACCCACACCCTCCCGTCCCCGTCCACACCCTCCCGTTCCCTTTCACACCCTCCCGTCCCCTTTCACACCCTACCGTCCCCCTTCACACCCTACCGTCTCCGTTCACACCCTCCCGTCCCCTTTAACACCCTCCCGTCCCCTTTCACACCCTCCTGTCCACATTCACACCCTCCCGTCCCCTTTCACACCCTCCCGTCCCCGTTCACACCCTCCCGTCCCCTTTCACACCCTCCCGTCCTCTTTCACACCCTCCTGTCCACATTCACACCCTCCCGTCCCCTTTCACACCCTCCCGTCCCCGTTCACACCCTCCGTCCACGTTCACACCCTCCCGTCCCCGTTCACACCCTACCGTCCCCGTTCACACCCTCCCGTCCCCTTTCAAACCCTCCCGTCCCCGTTCACACCCTCCAGTCCCCTTTCACACCCTCCCGTCCTCGTCCAAACACTCCGGTCCCCGTTCACACCCTCCCGTCCCCATTCACACCCTCCCGTCCCCGTCCACACCCTCCTGTCCCCGTCCACACCCTCCCGTTTCATTTCTCACCCTCCCGTCCACGTCCACACCCTCCCGTCCCCGTCCACACGCTCCCGTCCCCTTTCACACCCTCCCGTCCCCGTTCACACCCACCTGTCCCCGTTCACACCCACCTGTCCCCGTTCACACCCTCCCGTCCCCGTTCACACCCACCCGTCCTCTTTCACACCCTCCGGTCCCTGTCCACTCCCTCTGGGCCCCGTCCACACCCTCCCGTCCCCTTTCACACCCTCCCGTCCCCTTTCACACCCTCCCGTCCCCTTTCACACCCTCCCGTCCCCGTTCACACCCTCCCGTCCCCTTTCACACCCTCCCGTCCCCGTTCACACCCTCCCGTCCCCTTTCACACCCTCCCATCCCCTTTCACACCCTCCCGTCCCCTTTCAAACTCTCCCGTTGCCGTTCACACCCTCCCGTCCCCTTTCACACCCTCCCGTCCCCTCTCACAACCTCCCGTCCCCTTTCACACCCTCCCGTCCCCTTTCACACCCTCCCGTCCCCTTTCACACCCTCCCGTCCCCGTTCACACCCACCAGTCCCCGTTCACACCCTCCCGTCCCTGTTCATACCCTCCCGTCCCCTTTCACACCCTCCCGTCCCCTTTCACACCCTCCCGTTCACACCCTCCTGTCCCCGTTCACGCCCTCCCGCCCCCTTTCAGACCCTCCCGCCCCTTTCAAACCCTCCCGTCGCCGTTCACACCCTCCTGTCCACATTCACACCCTCCCGTCCCCTTTCACACCCTCCCGTCCCCATTCACACCCTCCGTCCACGTTCACACCCTCCCGTCCCCGTTCAGACCCTCCCGTCCCCGTTCACACCCTCCCGTCCCCTTTCACACCCTCCCGTCCCCGTTCACACCCTCCAGTCACCTTTCACACCCTCCCGTCCTCGTCCAAACACTCCCGTCCCCGTTCACACCCTCCCGTCCCCATTCACACCCTCCCGTCCCCGTCCTCACCCTCCTGTCCCCGTCCACACCCTCCCATTTCATTTCTCACCCACCCGTCCCCGTCCACACAATCCCTTCCCCGTCCACACGCTCCCGTCCGCTTTCACACCCTCCCATCCCCGTTCACACCCACCTGTCCCCGTTCACACCCACCTGTCCCCGTTCACAACCACCTGTCCCCGTTCACACCCTCCCGTCCCCGTTCACACCCTCCCGTCCCCTTTCACACCCTCCCGTGCCCTTTCACACCCTCCTGTCCCCTTTCACACCCTCCCGTCCCCTTTCACACACTCCCGTCCCCGTTCACACCCACCTGTCGCCGTTCACACCCTCCCGTCCCCGTCCACACGCTCCCGTCCCCTTTCACACCCTCCCGTCCCCGTTCACACCCACCTGTCCCCGTTCACACCCACCTGTCCCCGTTCACACCCTCCCGTCCCCGTTCACACCCTCCCGTCCTCTTTCACACCCTCCGGTCCCCGTCCACTCCCTCTGGTCCCCGTCCACACCCTCCCGTCCCCTTTCACACCCCCCCGTCCCCTTTCACACCCCCCCGTCCCCTTTCACACCCTCCCGTCCCCTTTCACACCCTCCCGTCCCCTTTCACACCCTCCCGTCCCCTTTCACACCCTCCCGTCCCCGTTCACACCCTCCCGTCCCCTTTCACACCCTCCTGTCCCCTTTCACATCCTCCCGTTCCCTTTCACACCGTCCCGTCCCCTTTCACACCCTCACGTCCCCGTTCACACCCTCCCGTCCCCGTTCACACCCACCTGTCCCCGTTCACACCCTCCCATCCCCGTTAATACCCTCCCGTCCCCTTTCACACCCTCCCGTCCCCTTTCACACCCTCCCGTCCCCTCTTACACCCTCCCGTCCCCTTTCACACCCTCCTGTCCCCGTCCACACCCTCCCGTTTCATTTCACACCCTCCCGTCCCCCTCCACACCCTCCCGTCCCCGTCCACACCCTCCCATCCCCCGTCCAAACCCTCCCGTCCCCGTTCACACCCGCTCAGCCTCCCGTCCCCTTTCACACCCTCCTGTCCCTGTCCACACCCTCCCGTTTCATTTCTCACCCTCCCGTGCCCGTCCACACCCTCCCATCCCCGTCCAAACCCTCCCGTCCCCATTCACACCCTCCCGTCCCCGTTCACACCCGCACACCCTCCCTTCCCCATTCACACCCGCACACCCTCCCATCCCCATTCATACCCGCACACCCTCCCTTCCCCATTCATACCCGCACACCCTCCCGTCCCTGTTCACACCCTCCCATCCCCTTTCACAACCTCCCATCCCCTTTCAAACTCTCCCGTCCCCGTCCACACCCTCCCGTGCCTGTCCACAACCTCCCGTCCCCGTCCACACCCTCCCGTCCCCGTCCACACGCTCCCGTGCCCGTCCACACCCTCCCGTCCCCATTCACACCCTCCGTCCCCTTTCACTCCCTCCTGCACCCTTTCACACCCTCCCGTCCCCTTTACACCCTCCCGTCCCCTTTCACAGCCCCCCGTCCCCCTTTCACACCCTCCCGACCCCTTTCACACCCATCGTCCCCTTTCACAACCTCCAGTCCCCTTTCACACCCTCCCGTCCCCTTTCCCAACCTCCCATCCCCTTTCACACCCTCCCGTCCCCTTTCACACCCTCCCGTCCCCGTCCACATCCTCCGGTCCCCGTCCACATCCTCCCGTGCCCGTCCACACTCCTCCCGTCCCCGTCCACACCCTCCCATCCCCTTTCCCACCCTCATGTCTCCTTTCACACCCTATCGTCCCCTTTCACACCCTCACGTGCCCGTTCACACCCTCCCGTCCCCGTCCACACCCTCCCATCCCCTTTCACACCCTCCCATCCCCTTTCACACCCTCCTGTCTCCTTTCACACCCTCCCGTCCCCTTCACATCCTCCCGTCCCCTTTCACACCCTCCTGTCTCCTTTCCCACCCTCCCGTCACCTTTCACATCCTCCCGTCCCCGTTGACACCCTCCCGTCCCCTTTCACACCCTCCCGTCCCCTTTCACACCCTCCTGTCCACATTCACACCCTCCCGTCCCCTTTCACACCCTCCCGTCCCCGTTCACACCCTCCGTCCACGTTCACACCCTCCCGTCCCCGTTCACACCCTCCCGTCCCCGTTCACACCCTCCCGTCCCCGTTCACACCCTCCCGTCCCCTTTCACACCCTCCCGTCCTCGTCCAAACCCTCCCGTCCCCGTTCACACCCTCCCGTCCCCATTCACACCCTCCCGTCCCCGTCCTCACCCTCCTGTCCCCGTCCACACCCTCCCGTTTCATTTCTCACCCTCCCGTCCCCGTCCACACCCTCCCGTCCTCTTTCACACCCTCCCGTCGCCGTTCACACCCTCCCGTCCCCGTTCACACCCTCCCGTCCCCGTTCACACCCTCCCGTCCCCTTTCACACCCTCCCGTCCTCGTCCAAACCCTCCCGTCCCCGTTCACACCCTCCCGTCCCCATTCACACCCTCCCGTCCCCGTCCTCACCCTCCTGTCCCCGTCCACACCCTCCCGTTTCATTTCTCACCCTCCCGTCCCCGTCCACACCCTCCCGTCCCCGTCCACACGCTCCGTCCCCTTTCACACCCTCCCATCCCCGTTCACACCCACCTGTCCCCGTTCACACCCTCCCGTTTCATTTCTCACCCTCCCGTCCCCGTCCACACCCTCCCGTCCCCGTCCACACGCTCCCGTCCCCTTTCACACCCTCCCATCCCCGTTCACACCCACCTGTCCCCGTTCACACCCACCTGTCCGTTCACACCCTCCCATCCCCGTTCACACCCTCCCGTCCCCTTTCACACCCACCAGTCCCCGTTTACACCCTCCCGTCCCCGTTAATACCCTCCCGTCCCCTTTCACACCCTCCCCGTCCCCTTTCACACCCTCCCGTCCCCTCTTACACCCTCCCGTCCCCTTTCACACCCTCCTGTCCCCGTCCACACCCTCCCGTTTCATTTCTCACCCTCCCGTCCCTCTCCACACCCTCCCATCCCCGTCCAAACCCTCCCGTCCCCATTCACACCCTCCCGTCCCGTTCACACCCGCACACCCTCCCTTCCCCATTCACACCCGCACACCCTCCCATCCCCATTCATACCCGCACACCCCTCCCTTCCCCATTCATACCCGCACACCCTCCCGTCCTGTTCACACCCTCCCGTCCCCTTTCACAACCTCCCATCCCCTTTCAAACTCTCCCGTCCCCGACCACACCCTCCCGTACCCGTCCACAACCTCCCGTCCCCGTCCACACCCTCCCATCCCCGTCCACACGCTCCCGTGGCCCGTCCACACCCTCCCGTCCCCGTTCACACCCTCCCGTCCCCTTTCACTCCCTCCTGCACCCATTCACACCCCCCGTCCCCTTTACACCCTCCCGTCCCCTTTCACAGCCCCCCGTCCCCTTTCACACCCTCCCGACCCCTTTCACACCCATCGTCCCCTTTCACACCCTCCCGTCCCCTTTCACACCCATCGTCCCCTTTCACAACCTCCAGTCCCCTTTCACACCCTCCCGTCCCCTTTCCCAACCTCCCGTCCCCTTTCACACCCTCCCGTCCCCTTTCACACCCTCCCGTCCCCCGTCCACATCCTCCGGTCCCCGTCCACATCCTCCCGTGCCCGTCCACACTCTCCCGTCCCCGTCCACACCCTCCCATCCCCTTTCCCACCCTCATGTCTCCTTTCACACCCTCCCGTCCCCTTTCACACCCTCACGTGCCCGTTCACACCCTCCCGTCCCCGTCCACACCCTCCCATCCCCTTTCACACCCTCCCATCCCCTTTCACACCCTCCTGTCTCCTTTCACACCCTCCCGTCCCCTTCACATCCTCCCGTCCCCTTTCACACCCTCCTGTCTCCTTTCCCACCCTCCCGTCACCTTTCACACCCTCCCGTCCCCGTTGACACCCTCCCGTCCCCTTTCACACCCTCCCGTCCCCTTTTACACCCTCCTGTCCACATTCACACCCTCCCGTCCCCTTTCACACCCTCCCGTCCCCGTTCACACCCTCCGTCCACGTTCACACCCTCCCGTCCCCGTTCACACCCTCCCGTCCCCGTTCACACCCTCCCGTCCCCTTTCACACCCTCCCGTCCCCGTTCACACCCTCCCGTCCCCTTTCACACCCTCCCGTCCTCGTCCAAACCCTCCCGTCCCCGTTCACACCCTCCCGTCCCCATTCACACCCTCCCGTCCCCGTCCTCACCCTCCTGTCCCCGTCCACACCCTCCCGTTTCATTTCTCACCCTCCCGTCCCCGTCCACACCCTCCCGTCCCCGTCCACACGCTCCCGTCCCCTTTCACACCCTCCCATCCCCGTTCACACCCACCTGTCCCCGTTAACACCCTCCCGTTTCATTTCTCACCCTCCCGTCCCCGTCCACACCCTCCCGTCCCCGTCCACACGCTCCCGTCCCCTTTCACACCCTCCCATCCCCGTTCAAACCCACCTGTCCCCGTTCACACCCACCTGTCCCCGTTCACACCCTCCCGTCCCCGTTCACACCCTCCCGTCCCCTTTCACACCCTCCCGTCCCCTTTCACACCCACCTGTCCCCTTTCACACCCTCCCGTCCCCTTTCACACCCTCCCGTCCCCGTTCACACCCACCTGTCCCCGTTCACACCCTCCCGTCCCCGTTCATACCCTCCCGTCCCCTTTCACACCCTCCCGTCCCCGTTCACACCCTCCCGTCCCCTTTCAGACCCTCCCGTCCCCGTTCACACCCTCCTGTCCCCGTTCACACCTTTCCGTCCCCTTTCACACCCTCCCGTCCCCTTTGACACCCTCCCGTCCCCTTTCACACCCTCCCGTTCCCTTTCAGACCCTCCCGTCCCCGTTCACACCCTCCTGTCCCCGTTCACACCTTTCCGTCCCCTTTCACACCCTCCCGTCCCCTTTCACACCCTCCCGTCCCCTTTCACACCCTCCCATCCCCTTTAACACCCTACCGTCCCCTTTCACACCCTCCCGTCCCCTATCACACCCTCCCGTCCCCGTTGATACCCTCCCGTCCCCTTTCACACCCTCCCGTCCCCTTTCAGACCCTCCCGTCCCCGTTCACACCCTCCTGTCCCCGTTCACACCTTTCCGCCCCCTTTCACACCCTCCCGTCCCCTTTCACACCCTCCCGTCCGCTTTCAAACTCTCCCGTCGCCGTTCACACCCTCCCGTCCCCTTTCACACCCTCCCGTCCCCTTTCACACCCTCCCGTCCCCTTTCACACTCTCCCGTCCCCTTTCACACCCTCCCGTCCCCTATCACACCCTGCCGTCCCCGTTCACACCCTCCCGTCCCCGTTCACACCCACCTGTCCCCGTTCACACCCTCCCGTCCCCGGTTATACCTTCCCGTCCCCTTTCACACCCTCCCGTCCCCTTTCACTCCTCTCCCGTTCCCTCTTACACCCTCCCGTCCCCTTTCACACCCTCCCGACCCCTTTCACACCCATCGTCCCCTTTCACACCCTCCCGTCCCCTTTCCACACCCATCGTCCCCTTTCACACCCATCGTCCCCTTTCACACCCTCCCGTCCCCTTTTACACCCTCCCATCCCCGTTCACACCCTCCAGTCCCCTTTCACACCCTCCCGTCCTCTTTCACACACTCCCGTCCCCTTTCACACCCTCCCGTCCCCTTTCATTCCCACCCGTCCCCGTTCACACGCTCCCGTTCCCATCCACACCCTCCCATCCCATTTCACACCCTCCCGTCCCATTTCACACCCTCCCGTCCCCGTCCACACCCTCCCATCCCCTTTCCCAACCTCCCGTCCCCTTTCCACACCCTCCCGTCCCCCTTTCACACCCTCCCGTCCCCGTCCACATCCTCCGGTCCACGTCCACATCCTCCCGTGCCCGTCCACACTCTCCCGTCCCTGTCCACACCCTCCCATCCCCTTTCACACCCTCCTGTCTCCTTTCCCACCATCCCGTCCCCTTTCACACCCTCCCGTCCCCGTCCACATCCTCCAGTACACGTCCACACATTCCCGTTCCCGTCCACACTCTCCCGTCCCCGTCCACACCCTACCGTTCCCTTTCATACCCTCCCGTCCCCGTTCACACCCTCCTGTCCCCGTTCACACCTTTCCGTCCCCTTTCACACCCTCCCGTCCCCTTTCACACCCTCCCGTCCCCTTTCAAACTCTCCCGTCGCCGTTCACACCCTCCCTTCCCCTTTCACACCCTCCCGTCCCTTTCACACCCTCCCGTCCCCTTTCACACCCTCCCGTCCCCTTTCACACCCTCCCGTCCCCCTATCACACCCTCCCGTCCCCGTTCACACCCTCCCCGTCCCCGTTCACACCCACCTGTCCCCGTTCACACCGTCCCCGTTCATACCTTCCCGTCCCCTTTCACACCCTCCCGTCCCCTTTCACACCCTCCCGTTCCCTCTTACACCCTCACGTCCCCTTTCACACCCTCCTGTCCCCGTCCACACCCTGCCGTTTCATTTCACACCCTCCCGTCCCCCTCCACACCCTCCCGTCCCCGTCCACACCCTCCCTTCCCCGTCCAAACCCTCCCGTCCCCGTTCACACCCGCTCAGCCTCCCGTCCCCTTTCACACCCTCCTGTCCCCGTCCACACCCTCCCGTTTCATTTCTCACCCTCCCGTCCCCCTCCACACCCTCCCATCCCCGTCCAAACCCTCCCGTCCCCATTCACACCCTCCCGTCCCCGTTCACACCCGCACACCCTCCCTTCCCCATTCACACCCGCACACCCTCCCATCCCCATTCATACCCGCACACCCTCCCTTCCCCATTCATTCCCGCACACCCTCCCGTCCCTGTTCACACCCTCCCGTCCCCTTTCACAACCTCCCATCCCCTTTCAAACTCTCCCGTCCCCGTCCACACTCTCCCGTCCCCTTTCACACCCTCCCGTCCCCGTCCACACCCTCCCGTGCCCGTCCACACGCTCCCGTGCCCGTCCACACCCTCCCGTCCCCTTTCACTCCCTCCTGCACCCTTTCACACCCTCCCGTCCCCTTTTACACTCTCCCGTCCCCTTTCACAGCCCCCCGTCCCCTTTCACACCCTCCCGACCCCTTTCACACCCATCGTCCCCTTTCACACCCTCGCGTCCCCTTTCACACCCTCCCGTCCCCTTTCACACCCATCGTCCCCTTTCACACCCATCGTCCCCTTTCACACCCTCCCGTCCCCTTTTACACCCTCCCATCCCCGTTCACACCCTCCAGTCCCCTTTCACACCCTCCCGTCCCCTTTCACACCCTCCCGTCCCCTTTCACACCCTCCCGTCCCCTTTCACTCCCACCCGTCCCCGTTCACACGCTCCCGTCCCCGTCCACACCCTCCCATCCCATTTCACACCCTCCCGTCCCATTTCACACCCTCCCATCCCCGTCCACACCCTCCCATCCCCTTTCCCAACCTCCCGTCCCCTTTCACACACTCCCGTCCCCTTTCACACCCTCCCGTCCCCGTCCACATCCTCCGGTCCACGTCCACATCCTCCCGTGTCGGTCCAGACTCTCCCGTCCCCGTCCACACCCTCCCATCCCCTTTCACACCCTCCTGTCTCCTTTCCCACCCTCCCGTCCCCTTTCACACCCTCCCGTCCCCGTCCACATCCTCCAGTACATGTCCACACATTCCCGTTCCCGTCCACACTCTCCCGTCCCCGTCCACACCCTCCCATCCCCTTTCACACCCTCCTGTCTCCTTTCACACCCTCCCGTCCCCTTCACATCCTCCCATCCCCTTTCACACCCTCCTGTCTCCTTTCCCACCCTCCCGTCCCCTTTCACACCCTCCCGTCCACTTCACATCCTCCCGTCCCCTTTCACACCCTCCCGTCCCCTTTCACACCCTCCCGTCCCCTTTCACACCCTCCCGTCACTGTTCACACCCACCTGTCCCCGTACACACCCTCCCGTCCCCGTTCATACCCTCCCGTCCCCTTTCACACCCTCCCGTCCCCTTACACACCCTCCCGTCCCCTTTCAGACCCTCCCGTCCCCCTTCACACCCTCCCGTCCCCGTTCACACCCTCCTGTCCCCTTTCACACCCTCCCGTCCCCTTTCACACCCTCCCGTCACCTTTCAAACTCTCCCGTCGCCGTTCACACCCTCCCGTCCCCTTTCACACCCTCCCGTCCCCTTTCACACCCCCCCGTCCCCTTTCAGACCCTCCCATCCCCTTTCACACCCTCCCGTCCCCTATCTCACCCTCCCGTCCCCGTTCACACCCTCCTGTCCCCGTTCACACCCACCTGTCCCCGTTCACACCCTCCCGTCCCCGTTCATACCTTCCCGTCCCCTTTCACACCCTCCCGTCCCCTTTCACACCCTCCCTTCCCCTCTTACACCCTCCCGTCCCTTTTCACACCCTCCTGTCCCCGTCCACACCCTCCCGTTTCATTTCACACCCTCCCGTCCCACTCCACACCCTCCCGTCCCCGTCCACACCCTCCCGTCCCCGTCCAAACCCTCCCGTCCCCGTTCACACCCGCTCAGCCTCCCGTCCCCTTTCACACCCTCCTGTCCCCGTCCACACCCTCCCGTTTCATTTCTCACCCTCCCGTCCCCCTCCACACCCTCCCATCCCCGTCCAAACCCTCCCGTCCCCATTCACACCCTCCCGTCCCCGTTCACACCCGCACACCCTCCCTTTCCCATTCACACCCGCACACCCTCCCATCCCCATTCATACCCGCACACCCTCCCTTTCCCATTCATACCCGTACACCCTCCCGTCCCTGTTCACACCCTCCCGTCCCCTTTCACAAACTCCCATCCCCTTTAAAACTCTCCCGTCCCCTTTCACACGCTCCCGTCCCCGTCCACACCCTCCCGTGCCCGTCCACACCCTCCTGTCCCCGTCCACACCCTCCCGTCCCCTTTCACTCCCTCCTGCACCCTTTCACACCCTCCCGTCCCCTTTTACACCCTCCCGTCCCCTTTCGCAGCCCCCCGTCCCCTTTCACACCCTCCCGACCCCTTTCACACCCATCGTCCCCTTTCACACCCTCCCGTCCCCTTTCACACCCTCCCGTCCCCTTTCACACCCTCCCGTCCCCTTTCACTCCCACCCGTCCCCGTTCACACACTCCCGTCCCCGTCCACACCCTCCCATCCCATTTCACACCCTCCCATCCCATTTCACACCCTCCCGTCCCCGTCCACACCCTCCCATCCCCTTTCCCACCCTCATGTCTCCTTTCACACCCTCCCGTCCCCTTTCACACCCTCACGTGCCCGTTCACACCCTCCCGTCCCCGTCCACACCCTCCCATCCCCTTTCACACCCTCCCATCCCCTTTCACACCCTCCTGTCTTCTTTCACACCCTCCCGTCCCCTTTCAAACATTCCCGTCCCCGTTCCCACTATCCCGTCCCCTTTCACACCCTCCCGTCCCAGTTCCCAACATCCCGTCCCCTTTCACACACTCCCGTCCCCTTTCACAGTCCCCCGTCCCCATTCACACCCTCCCGACCCCTTTCACACCCATCGTCCCCTTTCATACCCTCCCGTCCCCTTTCACACCCATCGTCCCCTTTCACACCCTGCCGTCCCCTTTTACACCCTCCCATCCCCGTTCACACCCTCCAGTCCCCTTTCACACCTTCCCGTCCCCTTTCACACCCTCCCGTCCCCTTTCACACCCTCCCGTCCCCTTTCACTCCCACCCGTCCCCGTTCACACGCTCCCGTCCCCGTCCACACCCTCCCATCCCATTTCACACCCTCCCGTCCCATTTCACACCCTCCCATCCCATTTCACACCCTCCCATCCCATTTCACACCCTCCCGTCCCCGTCCACACCCTCCCATCCCCTTTCCCACCCTCATGTCTCCTTTCACACCCTCCCGTCCCCTTTCACACCCTCACGTGCCCGTTCACACCCTCCCGTCCCCGTCCACACCCTCCCATCCCCTTTCACACCCTCCCATCCCCTTTCACACCCTCCTGTCTTCTTTCACACCCTCCCGTCCCCTTTCAAACATTCCCGTCCCCGTTCCCACTATCCCGTCCCCTTTCACACCCTCCCGTCCCAGTTCCCAACATCCCGTCCCCTTTCACACACTCCCGTCCCCTTTCACAGCCCCCCGTCCCCATTCACACCCTCCCGACCCCTTTCACACCCATCGTCCCCTTTCATACCCTCCCGTCCCCTTTCACACCCATCGTCCCCTTTCACACCCTGCCGTCCCCTTTTACACCCTCCCATCCCCGTTCACACCCTCCAGTCCCCTTTCACACCTTCCCGTCCCCTTTCACACCCTCCCGTCCCCTTTCACACCCTCCCGTCCCCTTTCACTCCCACCCGTCCCCGTTCACACGCTCCCGTCCCCGTCCACACCCTCCCATCCCATTTCACACCCTCCCGTCCCATTTCACACCCTCCCGTCCCCTTTGACACCCTCCCGTCCCCTTTCACACCCTCCCGTCCCCGTCCACATCCTCCGGTCCCCGTACACATCCTCCCGTGCCTGTCCACACTCTCCCGTCCCCGTCCACACCCTCCCATCCCCTTTCCCACCCTCCTGTCTCCGTTCACACCCTCCCGTCCCCTTTCACACCCTCACGTGCCCGTTCACACCCTCCCGTCCCCTTTCACACCCTCCTGTCTCCTTTCACACCCTCCCGTCCCCTTCACATCCTCCCGTCCCCTTTCACACCCTCCTGTCTCGTTTCCCACCCTCCCGTCCCCTTTCACACCCTCCCGTCCCCTTCACATCCTCCCGTCCCCTTTCACACCCTCCTGTCTCCTTTCCCACCCTCCCGTCCCCTTCACATCCTCCCGTCCCCTTTCACACCCTCCTGTCTCCTTTCCCACCCTCCCGTCCCCTTTCACACCCTCCCGTCCCCTTCACATCCTCCCGTCCCCTTTCACACCCTTCTGTCTCCTTTCACACCCTCCCGTACCCTTTCACACCCTCCCGTCCCCTTCACATCCTCCCGTCCCCTTTCACACCCTCCCGTCTCCTTTCCCACCCTCCCGTCCCCTTTCACACCCTCCCGTCCCCTTCACATCCTCCCGTCCCCTTTCACACCCTCCTGTCTCCTTTCACACCCTCCCGTCCCCTTTCACACGCTCCCGTCCCCTTTCACAGCCCCCCGTCCCCTTTCACACCCTCCCGACCCCTTTCACACCCATCGTCCCCTTTCACACCCTCCCGTCCCCTTTCACACCCTCCCGTCCCCTTTCACACCCTCCCGTCCCCTTTCACTCCCACCCGTCCCCGTTCACAGGCTCCCGTCCCCGTCCACACCCTCCCATCCCATTTCACACCCTCCCGTCCCATTTCACACCCTCCCGTCCCCGTCCACACCCTCCCATCCCCTTTCCCAACCTCCCGTCCCCTTTCACACCCTCCTGTCTCCTTTCACACCCTCCCGTCCCCTTCACATCCTCCCGTCCCCTTTCACACCCTCCTGTCTCGTTTCCCACCCTCCCGTCCCCTTTCACACCCTCCCGTCCCCTTCACATCCTCCCGTCCCCTTTCACACCCTCCTGTCTCCTTTCCCACCCTCCCGTCCCCTTCACATCCTCCCGTCCCCTTTCACACCCTCCTGTCTCCTTTCCCACCCTCCCGTCCCCTTTCACACCCTCCCGTCCCCTTTCACACCCTCCCATCCCCGTCCACATCCTCCGGTCCCCGTCCACATCCTCCCGTGCCTGTCCACACTCTCCCGTCCCCGTCCACACCCTCCCATCCCCTTTCCCACCCTCCTGTCTCCTTTCACACCCTCCCGTCCCCTTTCACACCCTCACGTGCCCGTTCACACCCTCCCGTCCCCGTCCACACCCTCCCATCCCCTTTCACACCCTCCCATCCCCTTTCACACCCTCCTGTCTCCTTTCACACCCTCCCGTCCCCTTCACATCCTCCCGTCCCCTTTCACACCCTCCTGTCTCGTTTCCCACCCTCCTGTCCCCTTTAACACCCTCCCGTCCCCTTCACATCCTCCCGTCCCCTTTCACACCCTCCTGTCTCCTTTCCCACCCTCCCGTACCCTTTCACACCCTCCCGTCCCCTTTCACACCCTCCCGTCCCCTTTCACACCCTCCCTTCCCCTCTTACACCCTCCCGTCCCCTTTCACACCCTCCTGTCCCCGTCCACACCCTCCCGTTTCATTTTACACCCTCCCGTCCCCCTCCACACCCTCCCGTCCCCGTCCACACCCTCCCGTCCCCGTCCAAACCCGCCCGTCCCCGTTCACACCCGCTCAGCCTCCCGTCCCCTTTCACACCCTCCTGTCCCCGTCCACACCCTCCCGTTTCATTTCTCACCCTCCCGTCCCCCTCCACACCCTCCCATCCCCGTCCAAACCCTCCGGTCCCCATTCACACCCTCCCGTCCCCGTTCAAACCCGCACACCCTCCCTTCCCCATTCACACCGGCACACCCTCCCGTCCCCATTCACTCCCGCATACCCTCCCTTCCCCATTCACTCGCGCACACCCTCCCATCCCCTTTCACACCAGCACAAACTCCCGTCCCCGTTCACACACCCACACCCTCCCATCCCCATTCACACCCTCCCGTCCCCTTTTACACCCTCCCATCCCCGTTCACACCCTCCAGTCCCCTTTCACACCCTCCCGTCCCCTTTCACACCCATCGTCCCCTTTCACACCGTCCCGTCCCCTTTCACTCCCACCCGTCCCCGTTCACACGCTCCCGTCCCCGTCCACACCCTCCCATCCCATTTCACACCCTCCCGTCCCATTTCACACCCTCCCGTCCCCTTTCACACCCTCCCGTCCCCTTTCACACCCTCCCATCCCCGTCCACATCCTCCGGTCCCCGTCCACATCCTCCCGTGCCTGTCCACACTCTCCCGTCCCCGTCCACACCCTCCCATCCCCTTTCCCACCCTCCTGTCTCCTTTCACACCCTCCCGTCCCCTTTCACACCCTCACGTGCCCGTTCACACCCTCCCGTCCCCGTCCACACCCTCCCATCCCCTTTCACACTCTCCCATCCCCTTTCACACCCTCCTGTCTCCTTTCACACCCTCCCGTCCCATTCACATCCTCCCGTCCCCTTTCACACCCTCCTGTCTCGTTTCCCACCCTCCCGTCCCCTTTCACACCCTCCCGTCCCCTTCACATCCTCCCGTCCCCGTCCTCACCCTCCTGTCCCCGTCCACACCCTCCCGTTTCATTTCTCACCCTCCCGTCCCCGTCCACACCCTCCCGTCCACTTTCACACCCTCCCGTCCCCGTTCACACCCTCCCGTCCCCGTTCACACCCTCCCGTCCCCTTTCACACCCTCCCGTCCTCGTCCAAACCCTCCCGTCCCCGTTCACACCCTCCCGTCCCCATTCACACCCTCCCGTCCCCGTCCTCACCCTCCTGTCCCCGTCCACACCCTCCCGTTTCATTTCTCACCCTCCCGTCCCCGTCCACACCCTCCCGTCCCCGTCCACACGCTCCCGTCCCCTTTCACACCCTCCCATCCCCGTTCACACCCACCTGTCCCCGTTCACACCCTCCCGTTTCATTTCTCACCCTCCCGTCCCCGTCCACACCCTCCCGTCCCCGTCCACACGCTCCCGTCCCCTTTCACACCCTCCCATCCCCGTTCACACCCACCTGTCCCCGTTCACACCCACCTGTCCCCGTTCACACCCTCCCGTCCCCGTTCACACCCTCCCGTCCCCTTTCACACCCACCAGTCCCCGTTCACACCCTCCCGTCCCCGTTAATACCCTCCCGTCCCCTTTCACACCCTCCCGTCCCCTTTCACACCCTCCCGTCCCCTCTTACACCCTCCCGTCCCCTTTCACACCCTCCTGTCCCCGTCCACACCCTCCCGTTTCATTTCTCACCCTCCCGTCCCTCTCCACACCCTCCCATCCCCGTCCAAACCCTCCCGTCCCCATTCACACCCTCCCGTCCCCGTTCACACCCGCACACCCTCCCTTCCCCATTCACACCCGCACACCCTCCCATCCCCATTCATACCCGCACACCCTCCCTTCCCCATTCATACCCGCACACCCTCCCGTCCCTGTTCACACCCTCCCGTCCCCTTTCACAACCTCCCATCCCCTTTCAAACTCTCCCGTCCCCGACCACACCCTCCCGTACCCGTCCACAACCTCCCGTCCCCGTCCACACCCTCCCATCCCCGTCCACACGCTCCCGTGCCCGTCCACACCCTCCCGTCCCCGTTCACACCCTCCCGTCCCCTTTCACTCCCTCCTGCACCCATTCACACCCCCCCGTCCCCTTTACACCCTCCCGTCCCCTTTCACAGCCCCCCGTCCCCTTTCACACCCTCCCGACCCCTTTCACACCCATCGTCCCCTTTCACACCCTCCCGTCCCCTTTCACACCCATCGTCCCCTTTCACAACCTCCAGTCCCCTTTCACACCCTCCCGTCCCCTTTCCCAACCTCCCGTCCCCTTTCACACCCTCCCGTCCCCTTTCACACCCTCCCGTCCCCGTCCACATCCTCCGATCCCCGTCCACATCCTCCCGTGCCCGTCCACACTCTCCCGTCCCCGTCCACACCCTCCCATCCCCTTTCCCACCCTCATGTCTCCTTTCACACCCTCCCGTCCCCTTTCACACCCTCACGTGCCCGTTCACACCCTCCCGTCCCCGTCCACACCCTCCCGTCCCCCTCCACACCCTCCCGTCCCCGTCCACACCCTCCCGTCCCCGTCCAAACCCGCCCGTCCCCGTTCACACCCGCTCAGCCTCCCGTCCCCTTTCACACCCTCCTGTCCCCGTCCACACCCTCCCGTTTCATTTCTCACCCTCCCGTCCCCCTCCACACCCTCCCATCCCCGTCCAAACCCTCCGGTCCCCATTCACACCCTCCCGTCCCCGTTCAAACCCGCACACCCTCCCTTCCCCATTCACACCGGCACACCCTCCCGTCCCCATTCACTCCCGCATACCCTCCCTTCCCCATTCACTCGCGCACACCCTCCCATCCCCTTTCACACCAGCACAAACTCCCGTCCCCGTTCACACACCCACACCCTCCCATCCCCATTCACACCCTCCCGTCCCCTTTTACACCCTCCCATCCCCGTTCACACCCTCCAGTCCCCTTTCACACCCTCCCGTCCCCTTTCACACCCATCGTCCCCTTTCACACCGTCCCGTCCCCTTTCACTCCCACCCGTCCCCGTTCACACGCTCCCGTCCCCGTCCACACCCTCCCATCCCATTTCACACCCTCCCGTCCCATTTCACACCCTCCCGTCCCCTTTCACACCCTCCCGTCCCCTTTCACACCCTCCCATCCCCGTCCACATCCTCCGGTCCCCGTCCACATCCTCCCGTGCCTGTCCACACTCTCCCGTCCCCGTCCACACCCTCCCATCCCCTTTCCCACCCTCCTGTCTCCTTTCACACCCTCCCGTCCCCTTTCACACCCTCACGTGCCCGTTCACACCCTCCCGTCCCCGTCCACACCCTCCCATCCCCTTTCACACTCTCCCATCCCCTTTCACACCCTCCTGTCTCCTTTCACACCCTCCCGTCCCATTCACATCCTCCCGTCCCCTTTCACACCCTCCTGTCTCGTTTCCCACCCTCCCGTCCCCTTTCACACCCTCCCGTCCCCTTCACATC
>NW_027598328.1:0-47837 GCF_964194155.1 Cetorhinus maximus | reverse complement strand
GGCGGAGACGGGCTGAGAGCAGAGGAGGAAGAAAGAGAGGGAATGAAGGGAGGTGGAGGAGGGGAAAATACTGTTAGGAGAGAGAGAGGAGAGGGGAGGTGAGGGAGGGAGAGACTGTGTAAGGAGAGAGAGAGAGAGGAGTGGGGAGGTGATGTGAGGGAGAGATACTGTAAGGAGAGAGGAGTGTAGAGAGGGCGGTGTTAGAAACACTGCATGTCCAGCTGATTACTCACAGTTTGCTCTCTCTCTCTCTCTCTCTCTCCTGCTCTCTCTCTCTCTCTCTCTCTCTCCTGCTCTCTCTCTCTCTCTCTCCTGCTCTCTCTCTCTCTCTCTCTCCTGCCTCCCCCCCTCTCTCTCTCTCCTGCTCTTTCTCTCTCTCCCTTTCTCTCCTGCTCTCCCTCTCTTTCTCCCCCTCCTGCCCTCCGTCTCTCTTCCTCTTGATCTCTGTCTCTGCCCTTCCTGCTCTCTGTCTCACTCCTGCTCTCTCTCACTCCTGCTCTCTCTCACTCCTGCTCTCTCTCACTCCTGCTCTCTCTCACTCCTGCTCTCTCTCACTCTTGCTCTCTCTCTCTCTCCTTCTCGCTCTCTCTCCTGCTCTCTCTCACTCCTGCTCTCTCCCGCCCTCTCCTGCTCTCTCCCGCCCTCTCCTGCTCTCTCCCTCCCTCTCCTGCTCTCTCCCTCCCTCTCCTGCTCTCTCCCTCCCTCTCCTGCTCTCTCCCTCCCTCTCCTGCTCTCTCCCTCCCTCTCCTGCTCTCTCCCTCCCTCTCCTGCTCTCTCCCTCCCTCTCCTGCTCTCTCCCTCTCTCTCCTGCTCTCTCTCTCTCTCTCTCCCCTGCTCCCTCTTTCTCCTGTGCTCTCTCTCCTGTGCTCTCTCTCTCTCCTGCCCTCTCTCTCACCTGCTCTCTTTCTCTCGCTCCTGTGCTCTCTCTCTCTCTCCTGCTCTCTCTCTCTCTCTTCTGCTCTCTCTCTCTCCTGCTCTCTTTCTTTCTTTCTCTCTCTCCTGCTCTCTCTCTCTCTGCTCTCCCTCTCTCTCTCCTGCTCACTCTCTCTTTCTCTGTCTCTCTCTCTCTCTCCTGCTCTCTCTCTCTCTCTCTCTCTCCTGCTCTCTCTCTCTCTCTCTCCTGCTCTCTCTCTCTCTCTCTCTCCTGCTCTCTCTGTCTCTCTCTCTCTGTCTCTCTCCTGCTCTCTCTCTCTCTCTCTTGCTCTCTCTCTCTCTCTCTCTCTCAAGGACTCTGATCACTACACAGTGGATCTCAAGCGCAGTCCCACGGGATTCGGGTTCAGTGTGCGTGGAGGTAGCGAATACGACATGAACCTGTACATCCTGGGGCTCATCGTTGGGGGCCCAGCCATGAGAAGTGGAAAGATCAGGGTAAGAGAGGGAGCAGATTGGATATATCAGAGTATTACAGTGAGAGGTGTGGGGTGTATCAGAGTGTTACAGTGAGGGGTGTGGGGTATATCAGTGTGTTACAGTGAGGGGTGTGGGGTATATCAGAGTGTTACAGTGAGGGCTGTGGGGTATATCAGAGTGTTACAGTGAGTGGTGTGGGATATATCAGAGTGTTACAGTGAGGCGTGTGGGCTATATCAGAGTGTTACAGTGAGGGGTGTGGGGTATATCAGTTTACAGTGAGGGGTGTGGGGTATATCAGTGTTACAGTGAGGGGTGTGGGATGTATCAGATTGTTACAGTGAGGGGTGTGGGGTATATCAGTGTGTTACAGTAAGGGGTGTGGGGTATATCAGTTTACAGTGAGGGGTGTGGGGTATACCAGTGTTACAGTGAGGGGTGTGGGATATATCAGAGTGTTACAGTGAGGGGTGTGGGGTATATCAGTGTTACAGTGAGGGGTGTGGGGTGTATCAGAGTGTTACAGTGAGGGGTGTGGGATATAGCAGAGTGTTACAGTGAGGGGTGTGGGATATATCAGAGTGTTACAGTGAGGGGTGTGGGGTATATCAGAGTATTAGAGTGAGGAGTGTGGGGTATATCAGTGTTACAGTGAGGGGTGTGGGGTATATCAGAGTGTTACAGTGAGCTTTGTGGGGTATATCAGAGTGTTACAGTGAGGGGTGCGGGGTATATCAGAGTGTTACAGTGAGCTTTGTGGGGTATATCAGAGTGTTACAGTGAGGGGTGTGGGGTATATCAGAGAGTTATGGTGAGGGGTGTGGGGTATATCAGAGTGTTACAGTGAGGGGCGTGGGGCATATCAGAGTGTTACAGTGAGGGGTGTGGGGTATATCAGAGTGTTACAGTGAGAGGTATGGGGTATATCAGAGTGTTACAGTGAGGGGTGGGGGGTATATCAGTGATACAGTGAGGGGTGCTGGGTATATCAGAGTGTTACAGTGAGGGGTGTGGGATATATCAGAGTGTTACAGTGAGGGGTGTGGGGTATATCAGAGTGTTACAGTGAGGGGTGTGGGATATATCAGAGTGTTACAGTGAGGGGTGTGGGGTATATCAGAGTGTTACAGTGAGGGGTGTGGGATATATCAGAGTGTTACAGTGAGGGGTGTGGGATATATCAGAGTGTTACAGTGAGGGGTGTGGGGTATATCAGAGTGTTACAGTGAGGGGTGTGGGATATATCAGAGTGTTACAGTGAGGGGTGTGGGGTATATCAGAGTGTTACAGTGAGGGGTGTGGGGTATATCAGAGTGTTACAGTGAGGGGTGTGGGGTATATCAGAGTGTTACAGTGAGGGGTGTGGGGTATATCAGAGTGTTACAGTTAGGGGTGTGGGGTATATCAGAGTGTTACAGTGAGGGGTGTGGGGTATATCAGAGTGTTACAGTGAGGGGTGTGGGATATATCAGAGTGTTACAGTGAGGGGTGTGGGATATATCAGAGTGTTACAGTGAGGGGTGTGGGATATATCAGAGTGTTACAGTGAGGGGTGTGGGGTATATCAGTGTGTTACAGTGAGGGGTGTGGGGTATATCAGTGTTACAGTGAGGGGTGTGGGGTGTATCAGCGTGTTACAGTGAGGGGTGTGGGATATATCAGAGTGTTACAGTGAGGGGTGTGGGATATATCAGAGTGTTACAGTGAGGGGTGCGGGGTATATCAGAGTGTTACAGTGAGGGGTGTGGGGTATATCAGTGTTACAGTGAGAGGTGTGGGGTATATCAGAGTGTTACAGTGAGGGTTGTGGGGTATATCAGTGTTACAGTGAGGGGTGTGGGATATATCAGAGTGTTACAGTGAGGGGTGTGGGGTATATCAGAGTGTTACAGTGAGGGGTGTGGGTATATCAGTGTTACAGTGAGGGGTGTGGGACATATCAGAGTGTTACAGTGAGGGGTGTGGGGTATATCTGAGTGTTACAGTGAGGGGTGTGGGGTATATCAGAGTGTTACAGTGAGGGGTGTGGGATATATCAGTGTTACAGTGAGGGGTGTGGGGTATATCAGAGTGTTACAGTGAGGGGTGTGGGATATATCAGTGTTACAGTGAGGGGTGTGGTGTATATCAGAGTGTTACAGTGAGGGGTGTGGGGTATATCACAGTGTTACAGTGAGGGGTGTGGGGTATATCAGTGTTACAGTGAGGGGTGTGGGATATATCAGAGTGTTACAGTTAGGGGTGTGGGATATATCAGAGTGTTAAAGTGAGGGGTGTGGTGTATATCAGAGTGTTACAGTGAGGGGTGTGGTGTATATCAGAGTGTTACAGTGAGGGGTGTGGGGTATATCACAGTGTTACAGTGAGGGGTGTGGGGTATATCAGTGTTACAGTGAGGGGTGTGGGATATATCAGAGTGTTACAGTTAGGGGTGTGGGATATATCAGAGTGTTAAAGTGAGGGGTGTGGGATATATCAGCGTGGTAGAGTGAGGGGTGTGGGGTATATCAGAGTGTTACAGTGAGGGGTGTGGGATATATCAGTGTGTTACAGTGAGGGGTGTGGGGTATATCAGTGTTACAGTGAGGGGTGTGGGGTATATCAGAGTATTACAGTGAGGGGTGTGGGGTATATCAGAGTGTTACAGTGAGGGGTGTGGGATATATCAGAGCGTTACAGTGAGGGGTGTGGGATATATCAGAGTGTTACTGTGAGGGGTGTGGGGTATATCAGAGTGTTACAGTGAGGGGTGTGGGGTATATCAGAGTTACAGTGAGGGGTGTGGGGTATATCAGAGTTACAGTGAGGGGTGTGGGGTATATCAGTGTTACAATGAGGGGTGTGGGATATATCAGAGTGTTACAGTGAGGGGTGTGGGGTATATCACAGTGTTACAGTGAGGGGTGTGGGGTATATCAGTGTTACAGTGAGGGGTGTGCGGTATATCAGAGTGTTACAGTGAGGGGTGTGGGATATATCAGAGTGTTACAGTGAGGGGTGTGGGATATATCAGAGTGTTACAGTTAGGGGTGTGGGATATATCAGAGTGTTACAGTGAGGGGTGTGGGATATATCAGCGTGGTACAGTGAGGGGTGTGGGGTATATCAGAGTGTTACAGTGAGGGGTGTGGGATATATCAGAGTGTTACAGTGAGGGGTGTGGGTTATATCAGAGTGTGACAGTGAGGGGTGTGGGATATATCAGAGTGTTACAGTGAGGGGTGTGGGTTATATCAGAGTGTTACAGTGAGGGGTGTGGGGTATATCAGAGTTACAGTGAGGGGTGTGGGGTATATCAGAGTTACAGTGAGGGGTGTGGGGTATATCAGTGTTACAGTGAGGGGTGTGGGATATATCAGAGTGTTACAGTGAGGGGTGTGGGGTATATCAGTGTTACAGTGAGGGGTATGGGGTATATCAGAGTGTTACAGTGAGGGGTGGGGGGTGTATCAGTGTTACAGTGAGGGGTGCTGGGTATATCAGAGTGTTACAGTCAAGGGTGTGGGATATATCAGAGTGTTACAGTGAGGGGTGTGGGTTATATCAGTGTGTTACAATGAAGAGCGTGGGGTATATCAGGGTGTTACAGTGAGGGGCGTGAGGTATATCAGAGTGTTACAGTGAGGGGTGTGGGATATATCAGAGTGTTACAGTGAGGGGTGTGGGGTATATCAGAGTGTTACAGTGAAGGGTGTGGGATATATCAGAGTGTTACAGTGAGGGGTGTGGGGTATATCAGAGTGTTACAGTGAGGGGTGTGGGGTATATCAGAGTGTTACAGTGAGGGGTGTGGGGTATATCAGAGTGTTACAGTGAGGGGTGTGGGGTATATCAGAGTGTTACAGTTAGGGGTGTGGGGTATATCAGAGTGTTACAGTGAGGGGTGTGGTGTATATCAGAGTGTTACAGTGAGGGGTGCGGGATATGTCAGTGTGTTACAGTGAGGGGTGTGGGGTATATCAGAGTGTTACAGTGAGGGGTGTGGGGTATATCAGAGTGTTACAGTGAGGGGTGTGGGATATATCAGGGTGTTACAGTGAGGGGTGTGGGATATATCAGAGTGTTACAGTGAGGGGTGTGGGGTATATCAGAGTGTTACAGTGAGGGGTGTGGGATATATCAGAGTGTTACAGTGAGGGGTATGGGGTATATCAGTGTTACAGTGAGGGGTGTGGGGTATATCAGAGTGTTACAGTGAGGGGTGTGGGATATATCAGAGTGTTACAGTGAGGGGTGTGGGGTATATCAGAGTGTTACAGTGAGGGGTGTGGGGTATATCAGAGTGTTACAGTGAGGGGTGTGGGGTATATCAGAGTGTTACAGTTAGGGGTGCGGGGTATATCAGAGTGTTACAGTGAGGGGTGTGTGGTATATCAGAGTGTTACAGTGAGGGGTGTGGGATATATCAGAGTTTTACAGTGAGGGGTGTGGGATATATCAGAGTGTTACAGTGAGGGGTGTGGGATATATCAGAGTGTTACAGTGAGGGGTGTGGGGTATATCAGTGTGTTACAGTGAGGGGTGTGGGGTATATCAGTGTTACAGTGAGGGGTGTGGGCTGTATCAGCGTGTTACAGTGAGGGGTGTGGGATATATCAGAGTGTTACAGTGAGGGGTGTGGGATATATCAGTGTTACAGTGAGAGGTGTGGGGTATATCAGAGTGTTACAGTGAGGGTTGTGGGGTATATCAGTGTTACAGTGAGGGGTGTGGGATATATCAGAGTGTTACAGTGAGGGGTGTGGGGTATATCAGAGTGTTACAGTGAGGGGTGTGGGTATATCAGTGTTACAGTGAGGGGTGTGGGATATATCAGAGTGTTACAGTGAGGGGTGTGGGGTATATCTGAGTGTTACAGTGAGGGGTGTGGGGTATATCAGAGTGTTACAGTGAGGGGTGTGGGGTATATCAGTGTTACAGTGAGGGGTGTGGGGTATATCAGAGTGTTACAGTGAGGGGTGTGGGATATATCAGTGTTACAGTGAGGGGTGTGGTGTATATCAGAGTGTTACAGTGAGGGGTGTGGTGTATATCAGAGTGTTACAGTGAGGGGTGTGGGGTATATCACAGTGTTACAGTGAGGGGTGTGGGGTATATCAGTGTTACAGTGAGGGGTGTGGGATATATCAGAGTGTTACAGTTAGGGGTGTGGGATATATCAGAGTGTTAAAGTGAGGGGTGTGGTGTATATCAGAGTGTTACAGTGAGGGGTGTGGTGTATATCAGAGTGTTACAGTGAGGGGTGTGGGGTATATCACAGTGTTACAGTGAGGGGTGTGGGGTATATCAGTGTTACAGTGAGGGGTGTGGGATATATCAGAGTTTTACAGTTAGGGGATTGGGATATATCAGAGTGTTAAAGTGAGGGGTGTGGGATATATCAGCGTGGTACAGTGAGGGGTGTGGGGTATATCAGAGTGTTACAGTGAGGGGTGTGGGATATATCAGTGTGTTACAGTGAGGGGTGTGGGGTATATCAGTGTTACAGTGAGGGGTGTGGGGTATATCAGAGTGTTACAGTGAGGGGTGTGGGGTATATCAGAGTGTTACAGTGAGGGGTGTGGGATATATCAGAGCGTTACAGTGAGGGGTGTGGGTTATATCAGAGTGTTACTGTGAGGGGTGTGGGGTATGTCAGAGTGTTACAGTGAGGGGTGTGGGGTATATCAGAGTGTTACAGTGAGGGGTGTGGGGTATATCAGAGTTACAGTGAGGGGTGTGGGGTATATCAGAGTTACAGTGAGGGGTGTGGGGTATATCAGTGTTACAGTGAGGGGTGTGGGATATATCAGAGTGTTACAGTGAGGGGTGTGGGGTATATCAGAGTGTTACAGTGAGGGGTGGGGGGTATATCAGTGTTACAGTGAGGGGTGCTGGGTATATCAGAGTGTTACAGTCAAGGGTGTGGGATATATCAGAGTGTTACAGTGAGGGGTGTGGGTTATATCAGTGTGTTACAATGAGGAGCGTGGGGTATATCAGGGTTTTACAGTGAGGGGCGTGAGGTATATCAGAGTGTTACAGTGAGGGGTGTGGGATATATCAGTGTTACAGTGAGGGGTGTGGGGTATATCAGAGTGTTACAGTGAGGGGTGTGGGATATATCAGTGTTACAGTGAGGGGTGTGGTGTATATCAGAGTGTTACAGTGAGGGGTGTGGGGTATATCACAGTGTTACAGTGAGGGGTGTGGGGTATATCAGTGTTACAGTGAGGGGTGTGGGATATATCAGAGTGTTACAGTTAGGGGTGTGGGATATATCAGAGTGTTAAAGTGAGGGGTGTGGTGTATATCAGAGTGTTACAGTGAGGGGTGTGGTGTATATCAGAGTGTTACAGTGAGGGGTGTGGGGTATATCACAGTGTTACAGTGAGGGGTGTGGGGTATATCAGTGTTACAGTGAGGGGTGTGGGATATATCAGAGTGTTACAGTTAGGGGTGTGGGATATATCAGAGTGTTAAAGTGAGGGGTGTGGGATATATCAGCGTGGTAGAGTGAGGGGTGTGGGGTATATCAGAGTGTTACAGTGAGGGGTGTGGGATATACCAGTGTGTTACAGTGAGGGGTGTGGGGTATATCAGTGTTACAGTGAGGGGTGTGGGGTATATCAGAGTATTACAGTGAGGGGTGTGGGGTATATCAGAGTGTTACAGTGAGGGGTGTGGGATATATCAGAGTGTTACTGTGAGGGGTGTGGGGTATATCAGAGTGTTACAGTGAGGGGTGTGGGGTATATCAGAGTTACAGTGAGGGGTGTGGGGTATATCAGAGTTACAGTGAGGGGTGTGGGGTATATCAGTGTTACAATGAGGGGTGTGGGATATATCAGAGTGTTACAGTGAGGGGTGTGGGGTATATCACAGTGTTACAGTGAGGGGTGTGGGGTATATCAGTGTTACAGTGAGGGGTGTGCGGTATATCAGAGTGTTACAGTGAGGGGTGTGGGATATATCAGAGTGTTACAGTTAGGGGTGTGGGATATATCAGAGTGTTACAGTGAGGGGTGTGGGATATATCAGAGTGTTACAGTTAGGGGTGTGGGATATATCAGAGTGTTACAGTGAGGGGTGTGGGATATATCAGCGTGGTACAGTGAGGGGTGTGGGGTATATCAGAGTGTTACAGTGAGGGGTGTGGGATATATCAGAGTGTTACAGTGAGGGGTGTGGGTTATATCAGAGTGTTACAGTGAGGGGTGTGGGATATATCAGAGTGTTACAGTGAGGGGTGTGGGTTATATCAGAGTGTTACAGTGAGGGGTGTGGGGTATATCAGAGTTACAGTGAGGGGTGTGGGGTATATCAGAGTTACAGTGAGGGGTGTGGGGTATATCAGTGTTACAGTGAGGGGTGTGGGATATATCAGAGTGTTACAGTGAGGGGTGTGGGGTATATCAGAGTGTTACAGTGAGGGGTATGGGGTATATCAGAGTGTTACAGTGAGGGGTGGGGGGTATATCAGTGTTACAGTGAGGGGTGCTGGGTATATCAGAGTGTTACAGTCAAGGGTGTGGGATATATCAGAGTGTTACAGTGAGGGGTGTGGGTTATATCAGTGTGTTACAATGAAGAGCGTGGGGTATATCAGGGTGTTACAGTGAGGGGCGTGAGGTATATCAGAGTGTTACAGTGAGGGGTGTGGGATATATCAGAGTGTTACAGTGAGGGGTGTGGGGTATATCAGAGTGTTACAGTGAAGGGTGTGGGATATATCAGAGTGTTACAGTGAGGGGTGTGGGGTATATCAGAGTGTTACAGTGAGGGGTGTGGGGTATATCAGAGTGTTACAGTGAGGGGTGTGGGGTATATCAGAGTGTTACAGTGAGGGGTGTGGGGTATATCAGAGTGTTACAGTTAGGGGTGTGGGGTATATCAGAGTGTTACAGTGAGGGGTGTGGTGTATATCAGAGTGTTACAGTGAGGGGTGTGGGATATGTCAGTGTGTTACAGTGAGGGGTGTGGGGTATATCAGAGTGTTACAGTGAGGGGTGTGGGGTATATCAGAGTGTTACAGTGAGGGGTGTGGGATATATCAGGGTGTTACAGTGAGGGGTGTGGGATATATCAGAGTGTTAAAGTGAGGGGTGTGGGGTATATCAGTGTTACAGTGAGGGGTGTGGGGTGTATCAGCGTGTTACAGTGAGGGGTGTGGGATATATCAGAGTGTTACAGTGAGGGGTGTGGGATATATCAGAGTGTTACAGTGAGGGGTGTGGGGTATATCAGAGTGTTACAGTGAGGGGTGTGGGATATATCAGAGTGTTACAGTGAGGGGTGTGGGATATATCAGAGTGTTACAGTGAGGGGTGTGGGGTATATCAGAGTGTTACAGTGAGGGGTGTGGGATATATCAGAGTGTTACAGTGAGGGGTATGGGGTATATCAGTGTTACAGTGAGGGGTGTGGGGTATATCAGAGTGTTACAGTGAGGGGTGTGGGATATATCAGAGTGTTACAGTGCGGGGTGTGGGGTATATCAGAGTGTTACAGTGAGGGGTGTGGGGTATATCAGAGTGTTACAGTGAGGGGTGTGGGGTATATCAGAGTGTTACAGTTAGGGGTGCGGGGTATATCAGAGTGTTACAGTGAGGGGTGTGTGGTATATCAGAGTGTTACAGTGAGGGGTGTGGGATATATCAGAGTTTTACAGTGAGGGGTGTGGGATATATCAGAGTGTTACAGTGAGGGGTGTGGGATATATCAGACTGTTACAGTGAGGGGTGTGGGGTATATCAGTGTGTTACAGTGAGGGGTGTGGGGTATATCAGTGTTACAGTGAGGGGTGTGGGCTGTATCAGCGTGTTACAGTGAGGGGTGTGGGATATATCAGAGTGTTACAGTGAGGGGTGTGGGATATATCAGAGTGTTACAGTGAGGGGTGCGGGGTATATCAGAGTGTTACAGTGAGGGGTGTGGGGTATATCAGTGTTACAGTGAGAGGTGTGGGGTATATCAGAGTGTTACAGTGAGGGTTGTGGGGTATATCAGTGTTACAGTGAGGGGTGTGGGATATATCAGAGTGTTACAGTGAGGGGTGTGGGGTATATCAGAGTGTTACAGTGAGGGGTGTGGGTATATCAGTGTTACAGTGAGGGGTGTGGGATATATCAGAGTGTTACAGTGAGGGGTGTGGGGTATATCTGAGTGTTACAGTGAGGGGTGTGGGGTATATCAGAGTGTTACAGTGAGGGGTGTGGGGTATATCAGTGTTACAGTGAGGGGTGTGGGGTATATCAGAGTGTTACAGTGAGGGGTGTGGGATATATCAGTGTTACAGTGAGGGGTGTGGTGTATATCAGAGTGTTACAGTGAGGGGTGTGGTGTATATCAGAGTGTTACAGTGAGGGGTGTGGGGTATATCACAGTGTTACAGTGAGGGGTGTGGGGTATATCAGTGTTACAGTGAGGGGTGTGGGATATATCAGAGTGTTACAGTTAGGGGTGTGGGATATATCAGAGTGTTAAAGTGAGGGGTGTGGTGTATATCAGAGTGTTACAGTGAGGGGTGTGGTGTATATCAGAGTGTTACAGTGAGGGGTGTGGGGTATATCACAGTGTTACAGTGAGGGGTGTGGGGTATATCAGTGTTACAGTGAGGGGTGTGGGATATATCAGAGTGTTACAGTTAGGGGATTGGGATATATCAGTGTTAAAGTGAGGGGTGTGGGATATATCAGCGTGGTACAGTGAGGGGTGTGGGGTATATCAGAGTGTTACAGTGAGGGGTGTGGGATATATCAGTGTGTTACAGTGAGGGGTGTGGGGTATATCAGTGTTACAGTGAGGGGTGTGGGGTATATCAGAGTGTTACAGTGAGGGGTGTGGGGTATATCAGAGTGTTACAGTGAGGGGTGTGGGATATATCAGAGCGTTACAGTGAGGGGTGTGGGTTATATCAGAGTGTTACTGTGAGGGGTGTGGGGTATATCAGAGTGTTACAGTGAGGGGTGTGGGGTATATCAGAGTGTTACAGTGAGGGGTGTGGGGTATATCAGAGTTACAGTGAGGGGTGTGGGGTATATCAGAGTTACAGTGAGGGGTGTTGGGTATATCAGTGTTACAGTGAGGGGTGTGGGATATATCAGAGTGTTACAGTGAGGGGTGTGGGGTATATCAGAGTGTTACAGTGAGGGGTATGGGGTATATCAGAGTGTTACAGTGAGGGGTGGGGGGTATATCAGTGTTACAGTGAGGGGTGCTGGGTATATCAGAGTGTTACAGTCAAGGGTGTGGGATATATCAGAGTGTTACAGTGAGGGGTGTGGGTTATATCAGTGTGTTACAATGAGGAGCGTGGGGTATATCAGGGTTTTACAGTGAGGGGCGTGAGCTATATCAGAGTGTTACAGTGAGGGGTGTGGGATATATCAGAGTGTTACAGTGAGGGGTGTGGGGTATATCAGAGTGTTACAGTGAAGGGTGTGGGATATATCAGAGTGTTACAGTGAGGGGTGTTGTGTATATCAGAGTGTTACAGTGAGGGGTGTGGGGTATATCAGAGTGTTACAGTGAGGGGTGTGGGGTATATCAGAGTGTTACAGTGAGGGGTGTGGGGTATATCAGAGTGTTACAGTTAGGGGTGTGGGGTATATCAGAGTGTTACAGTGAGGGGTGTGCGATATATCAGTGTTACAGTGAGGGGTGTGGGATATATCAGAGTGTTACAGTTAGGGGTGTGGGATATATCAGAGTGTTACAGTGAGGGGTGTGGGATATATCAGCGTGGTACAGTGAGGGGTGTGGAGTATATCAGAGTGTTGCAGTGAGGGGTGTGGGATATATCAGAGTGTTACAGTGAGGGGTGTGGGATATATCAGAGTTACAGTGAGGGGTGTGGGGTATATCAGAGTTACAGTGAGGGGTGTGGGGTATATCAGAGTTACAGTGAGGGGTGTGGGGTATATCAGTGTTACAGTGAGGGGTGTGGGGTATATCAGTGTTACAGTGAGGGGCGTGGGGCATATCAGAGTGTTACAGTGAGGGGTGTGGGGTATATCAGAGTGTTACAGTGAGGGGTATGGGGTATTTCAGAGTGTTACAGTGAGGGGTGGGGGGTATATCAGTGTTACAGTGAGGGGTGCTGGGTATATCAGAGTGTTACAGTCAAGGGTGTGGGATATATCAGAGTGTTACAGTGAGGGGTGTGGGGTATATCAGTGTGTTACAATGAGGAGCGTGGGGTATATCAGGGTGTTACAGTGAGGGGCGTGAGGTATATCAGAGTGTTACAGTGAGGGGTGTGGGATATATCAGAGTGTTACAGTGAGGGGTGTGGGGTATATCAGAGTGTTACAGTGAGGGGTGTGGGGTATATCAGAGTGTTACAGTGAGGGGTGTGGGGTATATCAGAGTGTTACAGTGAGGGGTGTGGGGTATATCAGAGTGTTACATTTTGGGGTGTGGGGTATATCCGAGTGTTACAGTGAGGGGTGTGGGGTATATCAGTGTTACAGTGAGGGGTGTGGTGTATATCAGAGTGTTACAGTGAGGGGTGTGGTGTATATCAGAGTGTTACAGTGAGGGGTGTGGGGTATGTCAGAGTTACAGTGAGTGGTGTGGGGTATATCAGAGTTACAGTGAGGGGTGTGGGGTATATCAGTGTTACCGTGAGGGATGTGGGGTATATCAGTGTTACAGTGAGGGGTGTGGGATATAGCAGACTGTTACAGTGAGGGGTGTGGGGTATATCACAGTGTTACAGTGAGTGGTGTGGGGTATATCAGTGTTACAGTGAGGGGTCTGGGGTATATCAGAGTGTTACAGTGAGGGGTGTGGGATATATCAGTGTTACAGTGAGGGGTGTGGGATATATCAGAGTGTTACAGTTAGGGGTGTGGGATATATCAGAGTGTTACAGTGAGGGGTGTGGGATATATCAGCGTGGTACAGTGAGGGGTGTGGGGTATATCAGAGTGTTACAGTGAGGTGTGTGGGATATATCAGAGTGTTACAGTGAGGGGTGTGGGATATATCAGAGTTACAGTGAGCGGTGTGGGGTATATCAGAGTTACAGTGAGGGGTGTGGGGTATATCAGAGTTACAGTGAGGGGTGTGGGGTATATCAGTGTTACAGTGAGGGGTGTGGGGTATATCAGTGTTTCAGTGAGGGGCGTGGGGCATATCAGAGTGTTACAGTGAGGGGTGTGGGGTATATCAGAGTGTTACAGTGAGGGGTATGGGGTATATCAGAGTGTTACAGTGAGGGGTGGGGGGTATATCAGTGTTCCAGTGAGGGGTGCTGGGTATATCAGAGTGTTACAGTCAAGGGTGTGGGATATATCAGAGTGTTACAGTGAGGGGTGTGGGGTATATCAGTGTGTTACAATGAGGAGCGTGGGGTATATCAGGGTGTTACAGTGAGGGGCGTGAGGTATATCAGAGTGTTACAGTGAGGGGTGTGGGATATATCAAAGTGTTACAGTGAGGGGTGTGGGGTATATCAGAGTGCTACAGTGAGGGGTGTGGGGTATATCAGAGTGTTACAGTGAGGGGTGTGGGGTATATCAGAGTGTTACAGTGAGGGGCGTGGGGTATATCAGAGTGTTACATTTTGGGGTGTGGGGTATATCAGAGTGTTACAGTGAGGGGTGTGGGGTATATCAGTGTTACAGTGAGGGGTGTGGGGTATATCAGAGTGTTACAGTGAGGGGTGTGGGATATATCAGTGTTACAGTGAGGGGTGTGGGATATATCAGAGTGTTACAGTTAGGGGTGTGGGATATATCAGAGTGTTACAGTGAGGGGTGTGGGATATATCAGCGTGGTACAGTGAGGGGTGTGGGGTATATCAGAGTGTTACAGTGAGGGGTGTGGGATATATCAGAGTGTTACAGTGAGGGGTGTGGGATATATCAGAGTTACAGTGAGGGGTGTGGGGTATATCAGAGTTACAGTGAGGGGTGTGGGGTATATCAGTGTTACATTGAGGGGTGTGGGGTATATCAGTGTTACAGTGAGGGGCGTGGGGCATATCAGAGTGTTACAGTGAGGCGTGGGGGGTATATCAGAGTGTTACAGTGAGGGGTATGGGGTATATCAGAGTGTTACAGTGAGGGGTGGGGGGTATATCAGTGTTACAGTGAGGGGTGCTGGGTATATCAGAGTGTTACAGTCAAGGGTGTGGGATATATCAGAGTGTTACAGTGAGGGGTGTGGGGTATATCAGTGTGTTACAATGAGGAGCGTGGGGTATATCAGGGTGTTACAGTGAGTGGCGTGAGGTATATCAGAGTGTTACAGTGAGGGGTGTGGGATATATCAGAGTGTTACAGTGAGGGGTGTGGGGTATATCAGAGTGTTACAGTGAGGGGTGTGGGGTATATCAGAGTGTTACAGTGAGGGGTGTGGGGTATATCAGAGTGTTACAGTGAGGGGTGTGGGGTATATCAGAGTGTTACATTTTGGGGTGTGGGGTATATCAGAGTGTTACAGTGAGGGGTGTGGGGTATATCAGTGTTACAGTGAGGGGTGTGGTGTATATCAGAGTGTTACAGTGAGGGGTGTGGTGTATATCAGAGTGTTACAGTGAGGGGTGTGGTGTATATCAGAGTGTTACAGTGAGGGTTGTGGGGTATATCAGAGTTACAGTGAGGGTTGTGGGGTATATCAGAGTTACAGTGAGGGGTGTGGGGTATATCAGTGTTACCGTGAGTGGTGTGGGGTATATCAGTGTTACAGTGAGGGGTGTGGGATATATCAGACTGTTACAGTGAGGGGTGTGGGGTATATCACAGTGTTACAGTGAGGGGTGTGGGGTATATCAGTGTTACAGTGAGGGGTGTGGGGTATATCAGAGTGTTACAGTGAGGGGTGTGGGGTATATCAGAGTGTTACAGTGAGGGGTGTGGGGTATATCAGAGTGTTACAGTGAGGGGCGTGGGGTATATCAGAGTGTTACATTTTGGGGTGTGGTGTATATCAGAGTGTTACAGTGAGGGTTGTGGGGTATATCAGTGTTACAGTGAGGGGTGTGGGGTATATCAGAGTGTTACAGTGAGGGGTGTGGGATATATCAGTGTTACAGTGAGGGGTGTGGGATATATCAGAGTGTTACAGTTAGGGGTGTGGGATATATCAGAGTGTTACAGTGAGGGGTGTGGGATATATCAGCGTGGTACAGTGAGGGGTGTGGGGTATATCAGAGTGTTACAGTGAGGGGTGTGGGATATATCAGAGTGTTACAGTGAGGGGTGTGGGATATATCAGAGTTACAGTGAGGGGTGTGGGGTATATCAGAGTTACAGTGAGGGGTGTGGGGTATATCAGTGTTACATTGAGGGGTGTGGGGTATATCAGTGTTACAGTGAGGGGCGTGGGGCATATCAGAGTGTTACAGTGAGGCGTGGGGGGTATATCAGAGTGTTACAGTGAGGGGTATGGGGTATATCAGAGTGTTACAGTGAGGGGTGGGGGGTATATCAGTGTTACAGTGAGGGGTGCTGGGTATATCAGAGTGTTACAGTCAAGGGTGTGGGATATATCAGAGTGTTACAGTGAGGGGTGTGGGGTATATCAGTGTGTTACAATGAGGAGCGTGGGGTATATCAGGGTGTTACAGTGAGTGGCGTGAGGTATATCAGAGTGTTACAGTGAGGGGTGTGGGATATATCAGAGTGTTACAGTGAGGGGTGTGGGGTATATCAGAGTGTTACAGTGAGGGGTGTGGGGTATATCAGAGTGTTACAGTGAGGGGTGTGGGGTATATCAGAGTGTTACAGTGAGGGGTGTGGGGTATATCAGAGTGTTACATTTTGGGGTGTGGGGTATATCAGAGTGTTACAGTGAGGGGTGTGGGGTATATCAGTGTTACAGTGAGGGGTGTGGTGTATATCAGAGTGTTACAGTGAGGGGTGTGGTGTATATCAGAGTGTTACAGTGAGGGGTGTGGTGTATATCAGAGTGTTACAGTGAGGGTTGTGGGGTATATCAGAGTTACAGTGAGGGGTGTGGGGTATATCAGTGTTACCGTGAGTGGTGTGGGGCATATCAGTGTTACAGTGAGGGGTGTGGGATATATCAGACTGTTACAGTGAGGGGTGTGGGGTATATCACAGTGTTACAGTGAGGGGTGTGGGGTATATCAGTGTTACAGTGAGGGGTGTGGGGTATATCAGAGTGTTACAGTGAGGGGTGTGGGATATATCAGTGTTACAGTGAGGGGTGTGGGATATATCAGAGTGTTACAGTGAGGGGTGTGGGATATATCAGCGTGGTACAGTGAGGGGTGTGGGGTATATCAGAGTGTTACAGTGAGGGGTGTGGGGTATATCAGAGTGTTACAGTGAGGGGTGTGGGATATATCAGAGTTACAGTGAGGGGTGTGGGGTATATCAGAGTTACAGTGAGGGGTGTGGGGTATATCAGAGTTACAGTGAGGGGTGTGGGGTATATCAGTGTTACAGTGAGGGGTGTGGAGTATATCAGTGTTACAGTGAGGGGCGTGGGGCATATCAGAGTGTTACAGTGAGGGGTGTGGGGTATATCAGAGTGTTACAGTGAGGGGTGTGGGGTATATCAGAGTGTTACAGTGAGGGGTGGGGGGTATATCAGAGTGTTACAGTCAAGGGTGTGGGATATATCAGAGTGTTACAGTGAGGGGTGTGGGGTATATCAGTGTGTTACAATGAGGAGCGTGGGGTATATCAGGGTGTTACAGTGAGGGGCGTGAGGTATATCTGAGTGTTACAGTGAGGGGTGTGGGATATATCAGAGTGTTACAGTGAGGGGTGTGGGGTATATCAGAGTGTTACAGTGAGGGGTGTGGGGTATATCAGAGTGTTACAGTGAGGGGTGTGGGGTATATCAGAGTGTTACAGTGAGGGGTGTGGGGTATATCAGAGTGTTACATTTTGGGGTGTGGGGTATATCAGAGTGTTACAGTGAGGGGTGTGGGGTATATCAGAGTGTTACAGTGAGGGGTGTGGGATATGTCAGTGTGTTACAGTGAGGGGTGTCGGGTATATCAGAGTGTTACAGTGAGGGGTGTGGGGTATATCAGAGTGTTACAGTGAGGGGCGTGGGATATATCAGAGTGTTACAGTGAGCGGTGTGGGATATATCAGAGTGTTACAGTGAAGGGTGTGGGGTATATCAGTGTTACAGTGAGGGGTGTGGGGTGTATCAGCGTGTTACAGTGAGGGGTGTGGGATATATCAGAGTGTTACAGTGAGGGGTGTGGGATATATCAGAGTGTTACAGTGAGAGGTGTGGGGTATATCAGAGTGTTACAGTGAGGGTTGTGGGGTATATCAGTGTTACAGTGAGGGGTGTGGGATATATCAGAGTGTTACAGTGAGTGGTGTGGGGTATATCAGAGTGTTACAGTGAGGGGTGTGGGTATATCAGTGTTACAGTGAGCGGTGTGGGATATATCAGAGTGTTACAGTGAGGGGTGTGGGGTATTTCTGAGTGTTACAGTGAGGGGTGTGGGGTATATCAGTGTTACAGTGAGGGGTGTGGGGTATATCAGAGTGTTACAGTGAGGGGTGTGGGATATATCAGTGTTACAGTGAGGGGTGTGGTGTATATCAGAGTGTTACAGTGAGGGGTGTGGTGTATATCAGAGTGTTACAGTGAGGGGTGTGGGGTATATCAGAGTGTTACAGTGAGGGGTGTGGGATATATCAGAGTGTTACAGTGATGGTTGTGGGTTATATCACAGTGCTACAGTGAGGGGTGTGGGGTATATCAGTGTTACAGTGAGGGGTGTGGGGTATATCAGAGTGTTACAGTGAGGGGTGTGGGATATATCAGTGTTACAGTGAGGGGTGTGGGATATATCAGAGTGTTACAGTTTGGGGTGTGGGTATATATCAGAGTGTTACAGTGAGGGGTGTGGGATATATCAGCGTTGTACAGTGAGGGGTGTGGGGTATATCAGAGTGTTACAGTGAGGGGTGTGGGATATATCAGAGTGTTACAGTGAGGGGTGTGGGGTGTATCAGGGTGTTACAGTGAGGGGTGTGGGATATATCAGAGTGTTACAGTTTGGGGTGTGGGATATATCAGAGTGTTACAGTGAGGGGTGTGGGATATATCAGAGTGTTACAGTGAGGGGTGTGGGGTATATCAGAGTTACCGTGAGGGGTGTTGGGTATATCAGAGTTACAGTGAGGGGTGTGGGGTATATCAGTGTTACCGTGAGGGGTGTGGGGTATATCAGTGTTACAGTGAGGGGTGTGGGATATATCAGAGTGTTACAGTGAGGGGTGTGGGGTATATCACAGTGTTACAGTGAGGGGTGTGGGGTATATCAGTGTTACAGTGAGGGGTGTGGGGTATATCAGAGTGTTACAGTGAGGGGTGTGGGATATATCAGTGTTACAGTGAGGGGTGTGGAATATATCAGTGTTACAGTTAGGGGTGTGGGATATATCAGAGTGTTACAGTGAGGGGTGTGGGATATATCAGCGTGGTACAGTGAGGGGTGTGGGGTATATCAGAGTGTTACAGTGAGGGGTGTGGGATATATCAGAGTGTTACAGTGAGGGGTGTGGGATATATCAGCGTGGTACAGTGAGGGGTGTGGGATATATCAGAGTGTTACAGTGAGGGGTGTGGGATATATCAGAGTGTTACAGTGAGGGGTGTGGGGTATATCAGAGTGTTACAGTGAGGGGTGTGGGGTATATCAGAGTTACAGTGAGGGGTGTGGGGTATATCAGAGTTACAGTGAGGGGTGTGGGGTATATCAGTGTTACAGTGAGGGTTGTGGGGTATATTAGTGTTACAGTGAGGGGTGTGGGATATATCAGAGTGTCACAGTGAGGGGTGTGGGGTATATCAGAGCGTTACAGTGAGGGGTGTGGGGTATATCAGAGTGTTACAGTGAGGGGTGTGGGATATATCAGAGTGTTACAGTGAGGTGTGTGGGGTATATCAGAGTGTTACAGTGAGGGGTGTGGGGTATATCAGAGTGTTACAGTGAGGGGTGCAGGGTATATCAGAGTGTTACAGTGAGGGGTGCGGTGTATATCAGAGTGTTACAGTGAGGGGTGTGGGGTATATCAGTGTTACAGTGAGGGGTCTGGGGTATATCAGAGTGTTACAGTGAGGCATGTGGGGTATATCAGAGTGTTACAGTGAGGGGTGTGGGGTATATCAGAGTGTTACAGTGAGGGGTGTGGGGTATATCAGTGTTACAGTGAGGGGTGCGGGGTATATCAGAGTGTTATAGTGAGGGGTGCAGGGTATATCAGAGTGTTACAGTGAGGGGTGTGGGGTATATCAGTGTTTTACAGTGAGGGGTGTGGGGTATATCAGAGTGTTACAGTGAGGGGTGTGGGGTATATCTGAGTGTTACAGTGAGGGGTGTGGGGTCTATCAGTGTGTTACAGTGAGGGGTGTGGGGTATATCAGAGTGTTACAGTGAGGGGTGTGGGGTATGTCAGAGTGTTACAGTGAGGGGTGTGGGATATATCAGAGTGTTACAGTGTGGGTTGTGGGGTATATCAGAGTGTTACAGTGAGGGGTGTGGGGTATATCAGTGTTACAGTGAGGGGTGTGGGGTATATCAGAGTGTTACAGTGAGGGGTGTGGGATATATCAGAGTGTTACAGTGAGGGGTGTGGGGTATATCAGAGTGTTACAGTGAGGGGTGTGGGGTATATCATAGTGTTACAGTGATGGGTGCGGGGTATATCAGTGTTACAGTGAGGGGTGTGGGCTATATCAGAGTGTTACAGTGAGGGGTGTGGGATATATCAGAGCGTTACAGTGAGGGGTGTGGGATATATCAGAGCGTTACAGTGAGGGGTGTGGGATATATCAGAGCGTTACAGTGAGGGGTGTGGGGTATATCAGAGTGTTACAGTGAGGGGTGTGGGATATATCAGTGTTACAGTGAGGGGTGTGGGGAGTATCAGAGGGTTACAGCGAGGGCTGTGGGGTATATCAGAGTGTTACAGTGAGGGGTGTGGGATATATCAGAGTGTTACAGTGAGGGGTGTGGGGTATATCAGAGTGTTACAGTGAGGGGTGTGGGGTATATCAGAGTGTTACAGTGAGGGGTGTGGGGTATATCAGAGTGTTACAGTGAGGTGTGTGGGGTATATCAGAGTGTTACAGTGAGGGGTGTGGGGTATATCAGAGTGTTACAGTGAGGGGTGTGGGATATATCAGTGTTACAGTGTGGGGCGTGGGGTGTATTAGATTATTGCTGAGAAGGGTCTCAGGATTTATTAACTCTTTTGAAGTTTGTTGTTTGGCTGCTTGTAGATTGGTGACCAGTTGGTTGAGATTAATGGTGAACAGACCCTTGGAATGACTCATTCCCGTGCGGTAGATTTGATCAAGCACGAACAGGACAAAATCCACCTCCGGATGCGCTGTGGGAATGGCCAGGTTCCAGAGTTTGGTGAGTACCTGGAGGTCAGCAGGGGGAATATGACAGCTGCTTGAATAGAGAATAGGTACGTGGCTTGAGTCTGTATTGGGGGCTGCTAATGTCTCTCCAACAGGGATCCACTTCGCACAGAGGGTATTTCCAACAGGGACCCCTTTTATAGAGACCGTCTCCCCATCAGAGACCCGTTTGATAGAGCAAGTATCCCTTTTAGACACCTCTTTCATGTGTATCATGCACATGTTTTCCTATGTAAGTTTGAGGGAGTGCTGCACTGTCGGAGGGTCAGTGCTGAGGGAGCGCCGCACTGTCGGAGGGTTGGCGCTGAGGGAGCGCCGCACTGTCGGAGGGTCAGTGCTGAGGGAGCGCCGCACTGTCGGAGGGTCTGTGCTGAGGGAGCGTCGCACTGTCGGAGGGTCAGTGCTGAGGGAGCGCCGCACTGTCGGAGGGTCAGTGCTGAGGGAGCGCCGCATTGTCGGAGGGTCAGTGCTGAGGGAGCGCCGCACTGTCGGAGGGTCAGCGCTGAGGGAGCGCCGCACTGTCGGAGGGTCAGTCCTGAGGGAGCGCCGCATTGTCGGAGGGTCAGCGTTGAGGGAGCGCCGCACAGTCGTAGGGTCAGTGCTGAGGGAGCGCCGCACTGTCGGAGGGTCGGCGCTGAGGGAGCGCCGCACTGTCGGAGGGTCGGTGCTGAGGGAGTGCCGCACTGTCGGAGGGTCAGCACTGAGGGAGCGCCGCACTGTCGGAGGGTCAGCGCTGAGGGAGCGCCGCACTGTCGGAGGGTCAGGGCTGAGGGAGCTCCGCACTGTCGGAGGGTCAGTGCTGAGGGAGTGCAGCACTGTCAGAGGGTCAGTGCTGAGGGAGTGCAGCATTGTCGGAGGGTCAGTACTGAGGGAGCGCCGCACTGTCGGAGGGTCAGTGCTGAGGGAGCGCCGCACTGTCGGAGGGTCAGTGCTGAGGGAGCGCCGCACTGTCGGAGGGTCAGTACTGAGGGAGTGCCGCACTGTCGGAGGGTCAGTACTGAGGGAGTGCCGCACTGTCGGAGGGTCAGTACTGAGGGAGCGCCGCACTGTCGGAGGGTCGGCGCTGAGGGAGCGCCGCACTGTCGGAGGGTCGGTGCTGAGGGAGTGCCGCACTGTCGGAGGGTCAGCACTGAGGGAGCGCCGCACTGTCGGAGGGTTGGCGCTGAGGGAGCGCCGCACTGTCGGAGGGTCAGGGCTGAGGGAGCTCCGCACTGTCGGAGGGTCAGCACTGAGGGAGCGCCGCACTGTCGGAGGGTCAGTGCTGAGGGAGCGCCGCACTGTCGGAGGGTCAGCACTGAGGGAGCGCCGCACTGTCGGAGGGTCAGAGCTGAGGGAGCGCCGCACTGTCGGAGGGTCAGCACTGAGGGAGCGCCGCACTGTCGGAGGGTCAGCGCTGAGGGAGCGCCGCACTGTCGGAGGGTCAGCACTGAGGGAGCGCCGCACTGTCGGAGGGTCAGCACTGAGGGAGCGCCGCACTGTCGGAGGGTCAGCGCTGAGGGAGCGCCGCACTGTCGGAGGGTCAGCACTGAGGGAGCGCCGCACTGTCGGAGGGTCAGAGCTGAGGGAGCGCCGCACTGTCGGAGGGTCAGCACTGAGGGAGCGCCGCACTGTCGGAGGGTCAGCACTGAGGGAGCACCGCACTGTCGGAGGGTCAGTACTGAGGGAGCGCCGCACTGTCGGAGGGTCAGTACTGAGGGAGCGCCGCACTGTCGGAGGGTCAGTACTGAGGGAGCGCCGCACAGTCGTAGGGTCAGTGCTGAGGGAGCGCCGCACTGTCGGAGGGTCGGTGCTGAGGGAGCGCCGCACTGTCGGAGGGTCAGTGCTGAGGGAGCGCCGCACTGTCGGAGGGTCAGTGCTGAGGGAGCGCCGCACTGTCGGAGGGTCAGTGCTGAGGGAGTGCCGCACTGTCGGAGGGTCAGCGCTGAGGGAGTGCCGCACTGTCGGAGGGTCAGTACTGAGGGAGAGCTGAGCGGTCATTGGGGAGATCTGGCCTCTGCACTGTTAGGTAGACGAGATCTGGACTGCACTGTTGGCAGGAGAGCGTCGCGGGGAGTTTACCTCCTTGTCCTGGTACCTGTAGTTACCCCTCAGCCGCCTGCTTTAGTAATAGATGACCTGGGTCACCATCCCGTTGCTGTCTCTGTGGGATCTTCCTGTGCACAGATCGGCTGAAGTGTTTCCTCGATGACAACACTGAAACCGCTTCTAATAAAACTCCTTCTCGGGCTGCGATTTGCTTATGACCTTAGCTGTGACAATCCAAACCTTTCCTTCTTCACTCCAGGTCCCCTGAGCTGTTCTGTCTGGAAGTGACTAACTCTCCTCTTCTCTCCTCTCTTTCCCTCTCCTGCTGCTGCTGCTTCGCTCTGTCCTGTCAGGGTCGACCCCCTCCAACCTCTCGGTCTGTGTGACCAACTCCAGGCACGGGGAACCCTGCTACTACCTGCTGGGCCGCGCTGACAGGATCCGGTGTGTAGATCACTCTCCTCCACATCCACACCGCAGCACGGGTCACACAGGGGCGGGGAGTGGGGGAGGGGGTGGGGGTAGGGGAGGGGAGGGGGTGGGGGAGGGGAGGGGAGGGGGAGGGAGTCCGGGGGTTGGGGGAGGGAGGAAACGCGAGGGAGATTGGGGGTGGGAGAGGGTGGAGGGGTGAGGGAGACTGGGGGCGGGGAGAGGGAGGAGGGGTGAGGGAGACTGAGGGCGGGGAGAGGGAGGAGGGGTGAGGGAGACTGGGGGCGGGAGAGGGAGGAGGGGTGAGGGAGACTGGGAGCGGGAGAGGGAGGAGGGGTGAGGGAGACTGGGGGCGGGAGAGGGAGGAGGGGTGAGGGAGACTGGGGGCGGGGAGAGGGAGGAGGGGTGAGGGAGACTGGGGGCGGGGAGAGGGAGGAGGGGTGAGGGAGACTGGGGGCGGGGAGAGGGAGGAGGGGTGAGGGAGACTGGGGGCGGGGAGAGGGAGGAGGGGTGAGGGAGACTGGGGGCGGGGAGAGGGAGGAGGGGTGAGGGAGACTGGGGGCGGGGAGAGGGAGGAGGGGTGAGGGAGACTGGGGGCGGGGAGAGGGAGGAGGGGTGAGGGAGACTGGGGGCGGGGAGAGGGAGGAGGGGTGAGGGAGACTGGGGGTGGGAGAGGGAGGAGGGGTGAGGGAGACTGGGGGTGGGGAGAGGGAGGAGGGGTGAGGGAGACTGGGGGTGGGGGAGAGGGAGGAGGGGTGAGGGAGACTGGGGGCGGGGAGAGGGAGGAGGGGTGAGGGAGACTGGGGGTGGGGAGAGGGAGGAGGGGTGAGGGAGACTGGGGGTGGGGAGAGGGAGGAGGGGTGAGGGAGACTGGGGGTGGGGAGAGGGAGGAGGGGTGAGGGAGACTGGGGGCGGGGAGAGGGAGGAGGGGTGAGGGAGACTGGGGGTGGGGAGAGGGAGGAGGGGTGAGGGAGACTGGGGGTGGGAGAGGGAGGAGGGGTGAGGGAGACTGAGGGTGGGGAGAGGGAGGAGGGGTGAGGGAGACTGGGGGTGGGGAGAGGGAGGAGGGGTGAGGGAGACTGGGGGCGGGGAGAGGGAGGAGGGGTGAGGGAGACTGGGGGTGGGGAGAGGGAGGAGGGGTGAGGGAGACTGGGGGCGGGGAGAGGGAGGAGGGGTGAGGGAGACTGGGGGCGGGGAGAGGGAGGAGGGATGAGGGAGACTGGGGGCGGGGAGAGGGAGGAGGGGTGAGGGAGACTGGGGGCGGGGAGAGGGAGGAGGGGTGAGGGAGACTGGGGGTGGGGAGAGGGAGGAGGGGTGAGGGAGACTGGGGGTGGGGAGAGGGAGGAGGGGCGAGGGAGACTGGGGGCGGGGAGAGGGAGGAGGGGTGAGGGAGACTGGGGGCGGGGAGAGGGAGGAGGGGCGAGGGAGACTGGGGGCGGGGAGAGGGAGGAGGGGTGAGGGGGGATGAGGGGGGTGAGGGGGGTGAGGGAGGGGGGGAGGGGGGTGAGGGAGGGGGGCGTGGGAGGCTGGGGGTTGCGGTGAGGGAGGGTGGGGGAGGGAGACTGGGGGAGGGGGGATGGGGGAGGGGGATGTAGGAGAGGGGTGAGGGAGGCTGGGGGAAGGGGAATGGTTGAACGGTGACCTTTCCTCATCGCCCTGTACAGATTTCCCTTCAGCTGTGGTGGGTTTGTCTGGGTCTGCCTCCCTGTGTTTAGCTGCTCGGTTAGTGTGTGTGCTTCCGAATCACACCCACCGCTCCAGCTTGATTCCTGTTCCAGCTGAGCTCGAGCTGGGGAACCGTCTCCTCTCACTGCCCCTGACAGTGGACACCACTGGTAAACTCCCACTGGCTACACAGAAAGAGTTCGGGGGTGAGACACTGGGCCAAGGCTGTCAGTGATTGAATTCTGCTTTCAGGGAATGAGTCCGGGCGAGTAGAAGGGGCATCAGTGGGAGAGCTGGTTCAGGAGGCATATGGGATACTTGCCTTTATTAGCCGAGGCGTGGAGTATAAGAGCAGGGAGGTTACACTGGAACTGTATAAAACAGTGGTGAGGCCACAGCTGGAGTGCCGTGTGCAGTTCTGGTCGACACACTGTAGGAAGGATGTGACTGTACTAGAGAGAGGGCGGAGATTTACCAGGAGGCTGCCTGGGCTGGAGGGTCTGAGCTCTGAGGAAAGATCGGATAGGCTGGGGGTGTTCTCCTTGGAGCAGCGAAGGTTGAGAGGGGACCTGATGGAGGTGTGTAAGATGATGAGGGGCTTAGATAGGGTGGATAGGAAGGCACTTTTTCCCAATAGTAGATGGGTCAATAACCAGGGAGCATAGATTTAAGGTAAGAGGTGGAAGGCTAAGAGGGGAGTTGAGGAGAAAGGTTTTCACCCAGAGGGTGGTGGGACTCACTGCCTGAAAGGATGGTGGAGTCAGAAACTCTTGTAACGTTTAAGAAGTATTTAGATCTTCACTTGCGTTGCCATAGCCTCCAGGGCTATGGGCCAAGCGCTGGCAAACAGGATTAATGTGGTCAGATCTTTGTTGACCGGTGTGGAAACGATGGGCCGAATGGCCTCTTTCTGTGCTGCAGACGTCTGTGAGCCTTTGAGAGCCTTTTCACGGGATAGTGAGCGTAACTCAGGTTTATTTAGAATAGAGATGGGAAGGGACACAGGTCGGCAGAGAGGGCAAGTTTTAAACTGGGGAAAGGCCAGTTTCACTCGATCGAGCTGTCGCTTGGCACAAGTGAGCAGCAAACAGCGACTTGAAGGTTGATCGGCGTCGGAGCAGTGGGAGCGAGGAGACAGCGGCGGTTCACAACAGATATGCTCCCAAATAGATCCGGGGTGGGAGTCCCAAATCTGGATTCACTCCCCCACCCCCCCTACCAGCCAACCTCAAAGAGCGTAGAGAGCAGGAAAACAAGGGAAGGCAGAATGTCAGCTACAGAGAGTGCAGGAAACTCGGAGGAGGAGGGAACGACCGGGGCAAAATTAAAAAGGAATTTAGGAGAGCAGGAAAGAATATTGGCAGGGAAAAACAAGGAGAACAGAAAGATGCTTCGTCAATACATAAAACAGCAAGAGGGTTAACAAAGAGCCCGGCCAGTTAGATACAGAACTGTCATAAAAATCAGTGTGAGGGCAGAGGATGTGGGTATGGTTCGTAATGAATGCTTTGTGCCTGTCTTCACCTGAAGCAGACACGGTGGCTGCAGAGGAGGAATGTGAAGTCGTGATGGGAGAAACAGGGTGAGAGAGGAGATATTGAGAGGTGCAGCACCTTTGAAAGTGGATCCCCCAGACCCTCACCTGCTCAGAGAAGCGAAGGCAGGAATGCGGGCGATGTTCCTATCCCCTCTGGCTCCAGGTTTGGTGCCAGAGCACTGGGGAGCAGCTGGTGAGGGAGAGCCATCGGCTGGCTGGCCTGCTGAAACTCCGTGATGGCAATACGATTGGAGAAGATGCTGAGAGACGTCAGTCCACGTGAGGCGGGGATGGTCGCTGATGATTGCACAATGTTCAACACCATTCACGACTCCTCAGATACTGAAGCAGCCCATGTCCAAATGCAGCAAGACCTGGACAATATCCAGGCTTGGGCTGACAAGTGGCAAATAACATTCACGCCACACAAGTGCCAGGCAATGACCATCTCCTACAAGAGAGAATCTAACCATCGACCCTTGATGGTCGATGGCATTACCATCGCTGAATCCCCCACTATCAACATCCTGGGGGTTACCATTGACCAGAAACTGAACTGGACCCAGCCATATAAATACTGTGGTTACAAGAGCAGGGCAGAGGCTGGGAACCCTGCGGCGAGTAACTCACCTCCTGACTCCCCAAAGCCTGTCCACCATTGACAAGGCACAAGTCAGGAGTGTGATGGGATACTCCCCACTTGCCTGGTTGAGTGCAGCTCCCACAACACTCAAGAAACTCAACACCGTCCAGGACAAAGCAGCCCTCTTGATTGGCACCACATCCACAAACATTCACTCCCTCCACCACCGACGCACAGGGGCAGCAGTGTGTGTACCATCTACAAGATACACTGCAGGAACACACCAAGGCTCCTTAGACAGCACCTTTCAAACCTGAGACCTTGACAACCTAGAAGGACAAGGGCAGCAGACACATGGGAACACCACCACTTGGAGGTTCCCCTCTGAGCCACTCACCATCCTGACTTGGAAATATATCGCCGTTCCTTCACTGTCACTGGGTCAGAATCCTGGAAGTCCCTCCCTAACAGCGCCGTGGGTGTACCTACACCACATGGACTGCAGCGGTTCAAGAAGGCAGATAATTCAGAAGTTTGCCAATGGAATGAAATTGGCCGTGTGGTTGTTAACAATGAAGAAAGCTGCAGACTGCAGGAAGATAACAATCAACTGATCTGCTGGGAGGAGAATTGGCAAATGGAATTCAACCCGGAGAAGTGTGAGGATAATCGAGGCAAGGGAATCCACGATAAATGGGAGGATACCGGGAAGTGTAGAGGAGCAGAGGGTCGACATGAGCAGAGGACTGCATACTGCTCTGGCCACTACATTACAGGAGGAACGTGAGCACCCTAGAGAGAGAGAGTACCGAGGAGATTTACACAGGATTCTTCAGGGAACTGGAGAATGGTCGTGATGAGGGAAGATTAGAGAGGCTGGTGTTGTTACCTTTGGAACAGAGGAGGCTTGGGGGGGGGGATTGAAAGGAGGGGTGTAAAATTATGAGGGGCCTTGTTGGAGTGAAGAGGAAGGACCCATTCCCATTAGCAGAGAGGTCGATAACCGGGTACAGATTTCAAATAACTAGGAGAAGGATTAGAGGGGAGTTAGGGAGAATTTGTTTCATTCGGAGGGTGTTGGGGTCTCGAACTCATTGCCTGAAAGGGTGGTAGAGGCAGAAATCCTCATCACATTTTAAAAAACACTTAGATATACAACTGAGCTGCCTTAAACTACAGGACTACAACCAAGAACTAGGTAGCGAGATTAGACTGGACAGCCCGGCTACAGCCAGCACAAACGCGATGGGCTGAATGGCCTCCATGTTTCCAGGCAGGCTCGAGGATTCTGTGAGGTAGTAGAAATGGGCAGGAAGGGGACGAGCCCCACTGCTTAGCAATGAGAGAGCCTGGATTCTCTGTGGAGGTACAATAGGGAGGAGAATGTGGGCTATGGCGAGAGCATGTTTTCACAGCCAGAGGTGTATCGCTGCTGTACCAGAACAGCCATTGAGGAAGGGCTTCAATAATCCTATACCCTGTGCCCTTTGCAGACTGGACCTGGGGCTGTCTGTCTCTCACTGGAATCGCTGTCTGGGAGTCAGACTGGACCTCGGGCTGTCTGTCTAAAACTGGGATCACTGTCTGGGAGCTGACTGGACCTGGGGCTGTCTGCCTAACACTGGGATCACTGTCTGGGAGTCAGACTGGACGTCTGGCTGTCTGTCTAACACTGGGATCACTGTCTGGGAGTCAGACTGGACCTGGGGCTGTCTGTCTAACAACGGGATCACTGTCTGGGAGTCAGACAGGACCTGGGGCTGTCTGTCTAACACTGGGATCACTGTCCGGGAGCAGACTGGACCTGGGGCTGTCTGTCTAACACTGGGATCATTGTCTGGGAGTCAGACTGGATCTGGGGCTGTCTGTCTAACACTGGGATCACAGTCTGGGAGTCAGACTGGATCTGGGGCTGTCTGTCTAACACTGGGATCACAGTCTGGGAGTCAGACTGGACCTGGGGCTGTCTGTCTAACACTGGGATCATTGTCTGGGAGTCAGACTGGATCTGGGGCTGTCTGTATAACACTGGGATCACAGTCTGGGAGTCAGACTGGATCTGGGGCTGTCTGTCTAACACTGGGATTGCTGTCTGGGAGTCAGACTGGATCTGGGGCTGTCTGTCTAACACTGGGATCGCTGTCTGGGAGTCAGACTGGACCTGGGGCTGTCTGTCTAACACTGGGATCACTGTTTGGGAGCTGACTGGATCTGGGGCTGTCTGTCTAACACTGGGATCACTGTCTGGGAGTCAGATTGGACGTCTGGTTGCCTGTCTAACACTGGGATCACTGTCTGATAGTCTGACTGGACGTCTGGCTGTCTGCCTGACACTGGGAGGGGGCCCTGGGGGTGACGGGGGAGCGGGGCAGTGTATCTGGGAGCCAACTGGACCTCATGGGAAAGCCGCAACCTGTCCTGTTCACATTAGCGACCGCTGGGGTAGGGAGCAGGAAGGGAGAGAGGTAGAATAATCAAGGGCGAGGTAAAATACTGAACAGTGTAGAGGTTAAACCCTCTCACAAACCAGGACTATTATATTTGTTGACTGATTGTGTTGCTGTGGCAATGAATACACTCGAGCTTGCCTCGACAAAAGAGATGGTGACGTGTCAAACTATAACTCTGCAACCAGCAAATACAAAACAGAATCATCCTACTGTCCCGCTGTCTCCCCATAGCCCTGTATCAATCCCCAAACTAATCCAACTGCCCTGCTCTCTCCCCATAGCCCTGTATCAATCCCCAAACTAATCCCACTATCCCGCTCTCTCCCCATAGCCCTGTATCAATCCCAAACTAATCCCACTGCCCCGCTCTCTCCCCATAGCCCTCTATCAATCTCAAACTAATCCCACTGCCCCGCTCTCTCCCCATAGCCCTCTATCAATCCCTAACTAATCCCACTGTCCCACTCTCTCCCCATAGCCCTGTATCAACCCCCAAACTAATCCCACTGCCCCACTCTCTCCCCATAGCCCTGTATCAATCCCCAAACTAATCCCACTGTCCCGCTCTCTCCCCATAGACCTGTATCAATCCCCAAACTAATCCCACTGCCCCACTCTCTCCCCATAGCCCTGTATCAACTCCCAAACTAATCCCACTGCCCCACTCTCTCCCCATAGCCCTGTATCAATCCCCAAACTAATCCCACTGTCCCGCTCTCTCCCCATAGCCCTGTATCAATCCCAAACTAATCCCACTGCCCCACTCTCTCCCCACAGCCCTGTATCAATCTACAAACTAATCCCACTGTCCCGCTCTCTCCCCAAAGCCCTGTATCAATCCCCAAACTAATCCCACTGCCCCGCTCTCTCCCCATAGCCCTGTATCAATCCCAAACTAATCCCACTGCCCCGCTCTCTCCTCATAGCCCTGTATCAATCCCAAACTAATCCAACTGCCCGCTCTCTCCCCATAGCCCTGTATCAATCGCAAACTAATTCCACTGCCCCGCTCTCTCCCCATAGCCCTGTATCAATCCCCAAACTAATCCCACAGCCCCACTCTCTCCCCATAGCCCTGTATCAATCCCCAAACTAATCCCACTGTCCCGCTCTCTCCCCATAGCCCTGTAACAATCCCCAAACTAATCCCACAGCCCCACTCTCTCCCCATAGCCCTGTATCAATCCCCAAACTAATCCCACTGTCCCACTCTCTCCCCATACCCCTGTATCAATCCCCAAACTAATCCCACTGCCCCGCTCTCTCCCCAAAGCCCTGTATCAATCCCAAACTAACCCCACTGCCCCGCTCTCTCCCCATAGCCCTGTATCAATCCCCAAACTAATCCCACTGCCCCTCTCTCTCCCCATAGCCCTGTATAAATCCCCAAACTAATCCCACTGTCCCGCTCTCTCCCCATAGCCCTGTATCAAGCCCCAAACTAATCCCACTGCCCCGCTCTCTCCCCATAGCCCTGTATCAATCCCAAACTAATACCACTGTCCCGCTCTCTCCCCATAGCCCTGTATAAATCCCCAAATTAATCCCACTGTCCCGCTCTCTCCCCATAGCCCTGTATCAAGCCCCAAACTAATCCCACTGCCCCGCTCTCTCCCCATAGCCCTGTATCAATCCCCAAACTAATCCCACTGTCCCGCTCTCTCCCCATAGCCCTGTATCAATCCCAAACTAATCCCACTGCCCCACTCTCTCCCCACAGCCCTGTATCAATCTACAAACTAATCCCACTGTCCCACTCTCTCCCCAAAGCCCTGTATCAATCCCCAAACTAATCCCACTGCCCCGCTCTCTCCCCATAGCCCTGTATCAATCCCAAACTAATCCCACTGCCCCGCTCTCTCCTCATAGCCCTGTATCAATCCCAAACTAATCCAACTGCCCGCTCTCTCCCCATAGCCCTGTATCAATCGCAAACTAATTCCACTGCCCCGCTCTCTCCCCATAGCCCTGTATCAATCCCCAAACTAATCCCACAGCCCCACTCTCTCCCCATAGCCCTGTATCAATCCCCAAACTAATCCCACTGTCCCGCTCTCTCTCCATAGCCCTGTAACAATCCCCAAACTAATCCCACAGCCCCACTCTCTCCCCATAGCCCTGTATCAATCCCCAAACTAATCCCACTGTCCCACTCTCTCCCCATACCCCTGTATCAATCCCCAAACTAATCCCACTGCCCCGCTCTCTCCCCAAAGCCCTGTATCAATCCCAAACTAACCCCACTGCCCCGCTCTCTCCCCATAGCCCTGTATCAATCCCCAAACTAATCCCACTGCCCCTCTCTCTCCCCATAGCCCTGTATAAATCCCCAAACTAATCCCACTGTCCCGCTCTCTCCCCATAGCCCTGTATCAAGCCCCAAACTAATCCCACTGCCCCGCTCTCTCCCCATAGCCCTGTATCAATCCCAAACTAATACCACTGTCCCGCTCTCTCCCCATAGCCCTGTATCAATCCCCAAACTAATCCCACTGTCCCGCTCTTTCCCCATACCCCTGTTTCAATCCCAAACTAATCCCACTGCCCCTATCTCTCCCCATAGCCCTGTATCAATCCCCAAACTAATCCCACTGCCCCACTCTCTCCCCATAGCCCTGTATCAAGCCCCAAACTAATCCCACTGGCCCGCTCTCTCCCCATAGCCCTGTATCAATCCCCACACTAATCCCACTACCCTGTTCTCTCCCCATAGCCCTGTATCAATCCCCACACTAATCCCACTACCCTGTTCTCTCCCCATAGCCCTGTAACAATCCCCAAACTAATCCCACTGCCCCGCTCTCTCCGCAAAGCCCTGTATCAATCCCAAACTAACCCCACTGCCCTGCTCTCTCCCCATAGCCCTGTATCAATCCCCAAACTAATCCCACTGCCCCTCTCTCTCCCCATAGCCCTGTATAAATCCCCAAATTAATCCCACTGTCCCACTCTCTCCCCATAGCCCTGTATCAAGCCCCAAACTAATCCCACTGCCCCGCTCTCTCCCCATAGCCCTGTATCAATCCCAAACTAATCCCACTGTCCCGCTCTCTCCCCATAGCCCTGTATCAATCCCCAAACTAATCCCACTGTCCCGCTCTTTCCCCATAGCCCTGTATTAATCCCAAACTTATCCCACTGCCCCACTCTCTCCCCATAGCCCTGTATCAAGCCCCAAACTAATCCCACTGCCCCGCTCTCTCCCCATACCCCTGTATCAATCCCAAACTAATCCCACTGCCCCTATCTCTCCCCATAGCCCTGTATCAATCCCCAAACTAATCCCACTGCCCCACTCTCTCCCCATAGCCCTGTATCAATCCCAAACTAACCCCACTGCCCCGCTCTCTCCCCATAGCCCTGTATCAATCCCCACACTAATCCCACTACCCTGTTCTCTCCCCATAGCCCTGTATCAATCCCAAACTAATCCCACTGCCCCGCTCTCTCCCCATAGCCCTGTATCAATCCCGAACTAATCCCACTGCCCCACTCTCTCCCCATACCCCTGTATCAATCCCCAAACTAATCCCACTGCCCCGCTCTCTCCCCAAAGCCCTGTATCAATCCCAAACTAACCCCACTGCCCCGCTCTCTCCCCATAGCCCTGTATCAATCCCCAAACTAATCCCACTGCCCCTCTCTCTCCCCATAGCCCTGTATAAATCCCCAAACTAATCCCACTGTCCCGCTCTCTCCCCATAGCCCTGTATCAAGCCCCAAACTAATCCCACTGCCCCGCTCTCTCCCCATAGCCCTGTATCAATCCCAAACTAATACCACTGTCCCGCTCTCTCCCCATAGCCCTGTATAAATCCCCAAATTAATCCCACTGTCCCGCTCTCTCCCCATAGCCCTGTATCAAGCCCCAAACTAATCCCACTGCCCCGCTCTCTCCCCATAGCCCTGTATCAATCCCCAAACTAATCCCACTGTCCCGCTCTCTCCCCATAGCCCTGTATCAATCCCAAACTAATCCCACTGCCCCACTCTCTCCCCACAGCCCTGTATCAATCTACAAACTAATCCCACTGTCCCACTCTCTCCCCAAAGCCCTGTATCAATCCCCAAACTAATCCCACTGCCCCGCTCTCTCCCCATAGCCCTGTATCAATCCCAAACTAATCCCACTGCCCCGCTCTCTCCTCATAGCCCTGTATCAATCCCAAACTAATCCAACTGCCCGCTCTCTCCCCATAGCCCTGTATCAATCGCAAACTAATTCCACTGCCCCGCTCTCTCCCCATAGCCCTGTATCAATCCCCAAACTAATCCCACAGCCCCACTCTCTCCCCATAGCCCTGTATCAATCCCCAAACTAATCCCACTGTCCCGCTCTCTCTCCATAGCCCTGTAACAATCCCCAAACTAATCCCACAGCCCCACTCTCTCCCCATAGCCCTGTATCAATCCCCAAACTAATCCCACTGTCCCACTCTCTCCCCATACCCCTGTATCAATCCCCAAACTAATCCCACTGCCCCGCTCTCTCCCCAAAGCCCTGTATCAATCCCAAACTAACCCCACTGCCCCGCTCTCTCCCCATAGCCCTGTATCAATCCCCAAACTAATCCCACTGCCCCTCTCTCTCCCCATAGCCCTGTATAAATCCCCAAACTAATCCCACTGTCCCGCTCTCTCCCCATAGCCCTGTATCAAGCCCCAAACTAATCCCACTGCCCCGCTCTCTCCCCATAGCCCTGTATCAATCCCAAACTAATACCACTGTCCCGCTCTCTCCCCATAGCCCTGTATCAATCCCCAAACTAATCCCACTGTCCCGCTCTTTCCCCATACCCCTGTTTCAATCCCAAACTAATCCCACTGCCCCTATCTCTCCCCATAGCCCTGTATCAATCCCCAAACTAATCCCACTGCCCCACTCTCTCCCCATAGCCCTGTATCAAGCCCCAAACTAATCCCACTGGCCCGCTCTCTCCCCATAGCCCTGTATCAATCCCCACACTAATCCCACTACCCTGTTCTCTCCCCATAGCCCTGTATCAATCCCCACACTAATCCCACTACCCTGTTCTCTCCCCATAGCCCTGTAACAATCCCCAAACTAATCCCACTGCCCCGCTCTCTCCGCAAAGCCCTGTATCAATCCCAAACTAACCCCACTGCCCTGCTCTCTCCCCATAGCCCTGTATCAATCCCCAAACTAATCCCACTGCCCCTCTCTCTCCCCATAGCCCTGTATAAATCCCCAAATTAATCCCACTGTCCCACTCTCTCCCCATAGCCCTGTATCAAGCCCCAAACTAATCCCACTGCCCCGCTCTCTCCCCATAGCCCTGTATCAATCCCAAACTAATCCCACTGTCCCGCTCTCTCCCCATAGCCCTGTATCAATCCCCAAACTAATCCCACTGTCCCGCTCTTTCCCCATAGCCCTGTATTAATCCCAAACTTATCCCACTGCCCCACTCTCTCCCCATAGCCCTGTATCAAGCCCCAAACTAATCCCACTGCCCCGCTCTCTCCCCATACCCCTGTATCAATCCCAAACTAATCCCACTGCCCCTATCTCTCCCCATAGCCCTGTATCAATCCCCAAACTAATCCCACTGCCCCACTCTCTCCCCATAGCCCTGTATCAATCCCAAACTAACCCCACTGCCCCGCTCTCTCCCCATAGCCCTGTATCAATCCCCACACTAATCCCACTACCCTGTTCTCTCCCCATAGCCCTGTATCAATCCCAAACTAATCCCACTGCCCTGCTCTCTCCCCATAGCCCTGTATCAATCCCGAACTAATCCCACTGCCCCGCGCTCTCCCCATAGCCACGTATCAATCCCAAACTAATCCCACTGTCCCGCTCTCTCTCCATAGCCCTGTATCAACCCCAAACTAATCCCACTGACCCGCTCTCTCCCCATAGCCCTGTATCAACCCCAAACTAATCCCACTGACCCGCTCTCTCCCCATAGCCCTGTATCAATCCCCAAACTAATCCCACTGCCCCACTCTCTCCCCATAGCCCTGTATCAATCCCCAAACTAATCCCACTGTCCCCGCTCTCTCCCCATAGTCCTGTATCAATCCCCAAACTAATCCCACTGTCCCGCTCTCTCCCCATAGCCCTGTATCAATCCCAAACTAATCCCACTACCCCGCTCTCTCCCCATAGCCCTGTATCAATCCCCAAACTAATCCCACTGTCCCCGCTCTCTCCCCATAGCCCTGTATCAATCCCCAAACTAATCCCACTGCCCCGCTCTCTCCCCATAGCCCTGTATCAATCCCAAACTAATACCACTGTCCCGCTCTCTCCCCATAGCCCTGTATCAATCCCCAAACTAATCCCACTGTCCCGCTCTTTCCCCATACCCCTGTTTCAATCCCAAACTAATCCCACTGCCCCTATCTCTCCCCATAGCCCTGTATCAATCCCCAAACTAATCCCACTGCCCCACTCTCTCCCCATAGCCCTGTATCAAGCCCCAAACTAATCCCACTGGCCCGCTCTCTCCCCATAGCCCTGTATCAATCCCCACACTAATCCCACTACCCTGTTCTCTCCCCATAGCCCTGTATCAATCCCCACACTAATCCCACTACCCTGTTCTCTCCCCATAGCCCTGTATCAAGCCCCAAACTAATCCCACTGCCCCGCTCTCTCCCCATAGCCCTGTATCAATCCCCAAACTAATCCCACTGTCCCGCTCTTTCCCCATAGCCCTGTATCAATCCCAAACTTATCCCACTGCCCCACTCTCTCCCCATAGCCCTGTATCAAGCCCCAAACTAATCCCACTGCCCCGCTCTCTCCCCATACCCCTGTATCAATCCCAAACTAATCCCACTGCCCCTATCTCTCCCCATAGCCCTGTATCAATCCCCAAACTAATCCCACTGCCCCACTCTCTCCCCATAGCCCTGTATCAATCCCAAACTAACCCCTCTGCCCCGCTCTCTCCCCATAGCCCTGTATCAATCCCCACACTAATCCCACTACCCTGTTCTCTCCCCATAGCCCTGTATCAATCCCCAAACTAATCCCACTGCCCCGCTCTTTCCCCATAGCCCTGTTTCAATCCCAAACTAATCCCACTGCCCCGCTCTCTCCCCATAGCCCTGTATCAATCCCGAACTAATCCCACTGCCCCGCGCTCTCCCCATAGCCCAGTATCAATCCCAAACTAATCCCACTGTCCCGCTCTCTCTCCATAGCCCTGTATCAACCCCAAACTAATCCCACTGACCCGCTCTCTCCCCATAGCCCTGTATCAATCCCCAAACTAATCCCACTGCCCCACTCTCTCCCCATAGCCCTGTATCAATCCCCAAACTAATCCCACTGCCCCACTCTCTCCTCATAGCCCTGTATCAATACCCAAACTAATCCAACTGCCCCGCTCTCTCCCCATAGCCCAGTATCAACCCCAAACTAATCCCACTGCCCCGCTCTCTCACCATAGCCCTGTATCAATCCCCAAACTAATCCCACTGCCCCACTCTCTCCCCATAGCCCTGTATCAATCCCCAAACTAATCCCACTGTCCCCGCTCTCTCCCCATAGCCCTGTATCAATCCCCAAACTAATCCCACTGTCCCGCTCTCTCCTCATAGCCCTGTATCAATCCCAAACTAATCCCACTACCCCGCTCTCTCCCCATAGCCCTGTATCAATCCCCAAACTAATCCCACTGCTGATGCCTCACAAGCTGCCTCAATCCTGCTTGCTCCTGTTCTGTTTAGTATCACACTGGGTGCAGTGTTTACACTAGAAACCACATCCATCGTTGAAAAGTCCTGCAGGTTCCAGCCTACTGAGCAACTTTTGGGTGTCACCAATTCTGCTTGTTCAGACAACGAAGTTACACAGTACCAGGTCGACTTTATCAATATAGAAACTTGAGGAAGACAACTACATGGAATGGAATGAACGGGGTTAGATCCAGAGTAAAGCTCCCTCTCCCCTGTCCCCATCAAACACTCCCAGGACAGGTACAGCACGGGGTTAGATCCAGAGTAAAGCTCCCTCTACACTGTCACCATCAAACACTCCCAGGACAGGTACAGCACGGGGTTAGATACAGGGTAAAGCTCCCTCTACACTGTCCCCATCAAACACTCCCAGGACAGGTACAGCACGAGGTTAGATACAGAGTAAAGCTCCCTCTACACTGTCCCCATCAAACACTCCCAGGACAGGTACAGCACGGGGTTAGATACAGGGTAAAGCTCCCTCTACACCATCCCCATCAAACACTCCCAGGACAGGTACAGCACGGGGTTAGATACAGAGTAAAGCTCCCTCTACACCGTCCCCATCAAACACTCCCAGGACAGGTACAGCACGGGGTTAGATACAGAGTAAAGCTCCCTCTACACTGTCCCCATCAAACACTCCCAGGACAGGTACAGCACGGGGTTAGATACAGAGTAAAGCTCCCTCTACGCTGTCCCCATCAAACACTCCCAGTACAGGTACAGCACGAGGTTAGATACAGAGTAAAGCTCCCTCTACACCGTCCCCATCAAACACTCCCAGGACAGGTACAGCACGGGGTTAGATACAGAGTAAACCTCCCTCTACACTGTCCCCCTCAAACACTCCCAGAACAGGTACAGCACGGGGTTAGATACAGAGTAAAGCTCCATCTACACCGTCCCCATCAAACACTCCCAGGACAGGTACAGCACGGGGTTAGATACAGAGTAAAGCTCCCTCTACACCGTCCCCATCAAACACTCCCAGGACACGTACAGCACGGGGTTAGATACAGAGTAAAGCTCCCTCTACACCGTCCCCATCAAACACTCCCAGGACAGGTACAGCACGGGGTTAGATACAGAGTAAAGCTCCCTCTACATTGTCCCCATCAAACACTCCCAGGACAGGTACAGCACGGGGTTAGATACAGAGTAAAGCTCCCTCTACACTGTCCCCATCAAACACTCCCAGGACAGGTACAGCACGGGGTTAGATACAGAGTAAAGCTCCCTCTACGCTGTCCCCATCAAACACTCCCAGGACAGGTACAGCGCTGAGGGGAGCCCTGACCCTGTATCGCTGCCACCCCACCGTGTGTTGCTGAGGAAAATCAGGCTGTGGTTTTAATCTGACGCTTTTGTTTCCTCCCAGGTCCTGACAGCGCAGGAGAGATGGAGCTGGCAGGAGTCACCTTGTTTCCAACCCGTCAGCAGTCCACTTCCCGAGCCCCCAGAGGGGAAAGTGAGCCCCCTCGCCTGGAGACCTGGGCCAGCCTGGAGCCCCAGTCTCACCATCCACCTGCGGGGATCTCTTCGTCTGACCGAGCAGCCCCTGGGAAGTGGGGTGGGCCGTCTGAGGGCCAGGCCGGAGGGCGGAGACCACCAGGGACCCCGAGAGAGCGCCCGGACAGCCAGCCCCTCACAGGAAACCGCCGGGCGGGCGTCCGGCCTGGCAGGAGGCAGCAGGACGAGGAAGGGCCTGATGCCCTCGGCCGGCCCGGAGCCCAGGCTCTCCGCGTTGGCGCCAGGCCTCAGGCTGCCCCCCTCCTCTCCAGGCCCCAGGATCTCCAGGCCGAGGAGAGCAGCGAGACGGATTGGGAGAGCAGCCAGACGGATCGGGAGAGCAGCCAGACGGAGCGGGAGGGCGAGGAGAGCGACTGGGAGGGTAGCGGGGCCTCCCCCGGTCAGGAGCCCGTGGCCATCGGCAGCTTCGAAGAGCGGAGGCAGATGAGCTCCATGATCGGGGAGGGGCTGTATTTTGCCGGCTGGCCGCTCCCGCCCAGCCAGCAGCGGGCGCTAGAGGGCCGCTGTATGCAGTGTGGCTGCCAGAGGGAGTCCGTGGACAGGCGGAGGGGCGGGCTGAGGGGGATCCTGGCCCCTGGGCCCTGGCTGGTACCCGGCAGAGGGAAGCTCCGGGAAATAATCGAGAGGTAGCGGCTGAGCGGGAAGGGGGCAGCAGGGGAGAAGGGGAATGCCCGGATCGGCAGACAGGGAGGTCCCTCAGGAGTCAAGCCCGGAGTCCATGGGCAGCCAATACCTCGGGGAGAGGCGGCTGGGTAGGGGAGCGAGGGGTCAGTGGGAGGAGGGGGAGGTGAATACGATGTTCAGTGTCGCCCTTGATCCCGCTCTTGTCTCTATGTTTAAAGGCCCTGAGTTCATCCCAAATAATCCAGTGCTCACACTGGCCTAGTGCGAGTACCGAGGGAGCGCCGCACGGTCGGAGGGTCAGTGCTGAGGGAGCGCCGCACTGTCGGAGGGTCAGTACTGAGGGAGCGCCGCGCTGTCGGAGGGTCAGTGCTGAGGGAGCGCCGCGCTGTCGGAGGGTCAGTGCTGAGGGAGCGCCGCACTGTCGGAGGGTCAGTGCTGAGGGAGGGCCACACTGTCGGAGGGTCAGTGCTGAGGGAGCGCCGCACTGTCGGAGGGTCAGTACTGAGGGAGCGCCGCACTGTCGGAGGGTCAGTACTGAGGGAGCGCCGCACTGTCGGAGGATCAGTGCTGAGGGAGGGCCACACTGTCGGAGGGTCAGTGCTGAGGGAGCGCCGCACTGTCGGAGGGTCAGTACTGAGGGAGCGCCGCACTGTCGGAGGGTCAGTGCTGAGGGAGGGCCACACTGTCGGAGGGTCAGTGCTGAGGGAGCGCCGCACTGTCGGAGGGTCAATGTTGAGGAAGCGCCGAATTGTCAGAGGGTCAATACTGAGGGAGCGCCGCACTGTGGGAGGGTCAGTACCGAGGGAGTGACACATTGTCAGAGGGTCAGTGCTGAGGGAGTGCCGCATTGTCAGAGGGTCAATACTGAGGGAGCGCTGTACTGTCGGAGGGTCAGTACCGAGGGAGTGACACATTGTCGGAGGGTCAGTGCTGAGGGAGTACCGCATTGTCGGAGGGCCAGTACCGAGGGAGCGCTGCATTGTCGGAGGATCAGTGCTGAGGGAGCGCCGCACTGTCGGAGGGTCAGTGCTGAGGGATCGCCGCGCTGTCGGAGGGTCAGTGCTGAGGGAGTGCCGCACTGTTGTAGGGTCAGTGCTGAGGGAGCGCCGCACTGTCGGAGCGTCAGCACTGAGGGAGCGCCACACTGTGGGAGGGTCAGCACCGAGGGAGTGCCACATTGTCAGACGGTCAATACTGAGGGAGCGCCGCACTGTCAGAGGGTCAGTGCTGTGGGAGCGCCGCACTGTGGGAGGGTCAGCGCTGAAGGAGCGCCGCACTGTGGGAGGGTCAGCGCTGAAGGAGCGCCGCACTGTGGGAGGGTCAGCGCTGAAGGAGCGCCGCACTGTGGGAGGGTCAGCGCTGAAGGAGCGCCGCACTGTGGGAGGGTCAGCGCTGAGGGAGCGCCGCACTGGACAAGACCTTAACTCCCGTCTGTCTACAGTTATTATTGGAAGCTAAGCCAGTGGGTGAGTGGAGTTCTGCCCATTACCCTGAGACCAATACGTATCCCTAAACCAACGTCAGAGGAAATGAGATGAAATGGATCATTTGCCTCATTGCTGATTGTGGGATCTTGCTGTGCACAAATTTGCTGCTGCGTTTGTTATATTTCTACAGTTTCCCTGCGCTTAGCAAAATGCTTCATTGTGAGTGAGGGGGTTTGTAAGACCCTGAGCTGGTGAACAGTGTGGGAGAAATGCACATCTTTTCAAATCGAGGATATTGTATATGGATTTCTAAAAAGAGTTAATATTTTAATGAGAAATGAATGTATATACGATGTGGAAAGTGTTAATGAAGACACATGCCAAACTGACTGTGGTCCTCTCACTTATTTCTGTTCCGTGACTGGTGGCAGACTGTTAGTATAACTCTCGTCTGCTGGTTTGTTGCATCTTTCATATCCCAATCTCTGGTTCACTCGTGTTCCTCCAGGAAGACTCACAACCCCGCCTACCCTGCCCTCTAACCCTTCACTCACTCCTCTTACCTTCCACTCAGAGTGGGGGTCTCGAGCGCTCACACCAGCCCCTGCCTCCGCTCATGTGCTGCTGGACCCCACCTCCGTCATCATCTCACCGCCATTGTCCGCCACGCTCTGCTGGTTGGGTCTTCTAGGTTCCCCAGAGCTCGTCTGAAACTCTGCTCCCACCAAGACCTGTTCGGCCTTGGGCCCTGTGTTCACATCCCTGCCAGACTTCAGCACTCAGCATCTTTGCTAGACTGGGTCTGCGGCAGGTGGTGAGGGAACCAGCGAGAGGGAGAAACATACTTGACCTCATCCTCACCAACCTGCCTGCCGCAGATGCATCTGTCCATGACAGTATCGGTAGGAGTGACCACCGCACAGTCCTTGTGGAGACGAAGTCCCATCTTCACATTGAGGATACCCTCCATCGTGTTGTGTGGCACTACCACCGTGCTAAATGGGATAGATTTCAAACAGATCTAGCAACTCAAGACTGGGCATCCATGAGGCGCTGTGGGCCATCAGCAGCAGCAGAATTGTACTCGAACACTATCTGTAACCTCATGGCCCAGCATATCCCCCACTCTACCATTACCATCAAGCCAGGGGATCAACCCTGGTTCAATGAAGAGTGCAGGAGGGCATGTCAGGAGCAGCACCAGGCAAACCTAAAAATGTCAACCTGGTGAAGCTATAAACACAGGACTACTTGTGTGCCAAACAGCATAAGCAGCAAGTGATAGACAGAGCTAAGCGATCCCACAATCAATGGATCAGATCTAAGCTCTGCAGTCCTGTCACATTCAGCCGTGAATGGTGCTGGAGAATTAAACAACTCACTGGAGGAGGAGACTCCACAAATATCCCCATCCTCAATGATGGAGGAGCCCAGCACAGCAGTGTAAAAGACATGGATGAGGTATTAGCAGCCAGCTCCAGCCAGTAGGGCTGAGTGGAAGATTCAACTCGGCCTCCTCTGGAGGTCCCCAGCACGACTGATGCCAATCATCAGCTAATCCACATGATATCAAGAAAAGGCTGTGTGTACCAGAGAAATGCAGAATTAACAACGATGTGGGGCCTCTATGACTCTATGAATAACACTTTCGGAGGGTCAGTGTCAAGGGACTGCCACATTGTCAGAGGGTCAGTACTGAGGGAGCGCGCACTGTCGGAGAGTCAATACTGAGGGAGCGCCGCCCTGTCGGAGTGTCAGTGCTGAGGGAGCGCCGCACTGTCGGAGGGTCAGCGCTGAGGGAGCGCCGCACTGTCGGGGGGTCAGCGCTGAGGGAGCGCCGCCCTGTCAGAGTGTCAGTGCTGAGGGAGCGCCGCACTGTCGGAGGGTCAGCGCTGAGGGAGCGCCGCACTGTCAGAAGGCCAGTACTGAGGGAGCGCCGCACTGTCAGAGGGCCAGTACTGAGGGAGTGCCGCACTGTCAGAGGGTCAGTGCTGAGGGAGCGCCGCACTGTCGGAGGGTCAGTGTCAAGGGAGCGCCGCACTGTCGGAAGTTCAGTACTGAGGGAGCGTCACACTGTAGTAGGGTCAGTGCTGAGGGAGTGTCGCACTGTCGGAGGGTCAGTGCTGAGGGAGCGCCACACTGTCGGAGGGTCAGTGCTGAGGGAGCGCCACACTGTCGGAGGGTCAGTACTGAGGGAGGGCCGCACTGTCAGAGGGTCAGTACTGAGGGAGTGCCGCACTGTCAGAGGGTCAGTGCTGAGGGAGCGCCGCACTGTCGGAGGGTCAGTGTCAAGGGAGCGCCGCACTGTCGGAGGGTCAGTACTGAGGGAGCGTCACACTGTAGTAGGGTCAGTGCTGAGGGAGCGCCACACTGTCGGAGGGTCAGTGCTGAGGGAGCGCCGCACTGTCGGAGGGTCAGTGCTGAGGGAGCGCCACACTGTCGGAGGGTCAGTGCTGAGGGAGCGCCGCACTGTCGGAGGGTCAATACTGAGGGAGCGCTGCACTGTCGGAGGGTCAGTGCTGAGGGAGTGCCGCTCTGTTGGAGGGTCAATACTGAGGGAGTGCCGCACTGTCGGAGGGTCAGTGCCGAGGGAGAGCCGCACTGTCGGAGGGTCAATACTGAGGGAGCACCGCACTATCGGAGGGTCAGTGCTGAGAGAGCATCTCACTGTTGGAGAGTCAGCCCTGAATGAGCCCTGCACTGTTGGAGGGGCATTATTAAGTGATTCAGAGATGATAGATTAGTTTGGGTTTGATACAGGGCTATGGGGAGAAAGCGGGGCAGTGGGATTAGTTTGGGGATTGATACAGGGCTATGGGGAGAGAGCGGGGCAGTGGGATTAGTTTGGGGATTGATACAGGGCTATGGGGAGAGAGCGGGGCAGTGGGATTAGTTTGGAGATTGATACAGGGCTATGGGGAGACAGCGGGGCAGTGGGATTAGTTTGGGGATTGATACAGGGCTATGGGGAGAGAGCGGGGCAGTGGGATTAGTTTGGGATTGATACAGGGCTATGGGGAGAGAGTGGGGCAGTGTGATTAGTTTGGGATTGATACAGGGCTATGGGGAGAGAGCGGGGCAGTGGGATTAGTTTGGAGATTGATACAGGGCTATGGGGAGAGAGCGGGGCAGTGGGATTAGTTTGGGATTGATACAGGGCTATGGGGAGAGAGTGGGGCAGTGGGATTAGTTTGGGATTGATACAGGGCTATGGGGAGAGAGTGGGGCAGTGGGATTAGTTTGGGATTGATACAGGGCTTTGGGGAGAGAGCGGGGCAGTGGGATTAGTTTGGGGATTGATAGAGCGGTGTGGGGAGAGAGTGGGACAGTGGGATTAGTTTGGGGATTTGAGAGAGGGGTGTGGGGAGAGAGCGGGGCAGTGGGATTAGTTTGGGATTGATACAGGGCTATGGGGAGAGAGCGGGACAGTGGGATTAATTTGGGGATTGATACTGTGCTATGGGGAGAGAGTGGGACAGTGGGATTAGTTTTAGGATTGATACTGTGCTATGGGGAGAGAGTGGGACAGTGGGATTAGTTTGGGGATTGACAGAGGGGTGTGGGGAGAGAGTGGGGCAGTGGGAGTAGTTTGGGGATTGACAGAGGGGTGTGGGGAGAGACTGGGGCAGTGGGAGTAGTTTGGGGATTGACAGAGGGGTGTGGGGAGAGAGTGGGGCAGTGGGAGTAGTTTGGGGATTGACAGAGGGGTGTGGGGAGAGAGTGGGGCAGTGGGAGTAGTTTGGGGATTGATAGAGGGGTGTGGGGATAAATGTGTGCGGTTGTTTTGATGCTGAAATCCTCGAGCAAATACATTTAGTCCTTCTTGTACTGAGATACACACAGCCGGTCTGTGAATCAGTCAGGGTGAATGTGAGGACAATAGGCCATTAATAGGAGCTGGAATAAGGGAGGGAATGAATGAGGGAATGAATGAGCGAGCTGATACGTGTGAGTGAGACAGTGCGACTGTGAAATGTCAGAGAGAGGAGGAAGGAGAAGAGGGCGAGGCTGCCCTTCCCCTTTAACGGATCCTCCCTCCTCAGGGAGAGAGAGAGAGAGAGTCGCTGCACCTCTGGAAGCCAGTGCTCTGAGAGAGGAGTCGCTAGAAGACAGAGCAGCCTCTGTACTGCACTGTGTGGATCTCCGGGCTGACGACATGTCCAGTGAGGAACATTACACCTCTGCCCAGGAGGGCGATGGGATCTTCACTCGGTTCAAGACATTTGCGCGCACCAGGAAAGGCTTGGTCTTACTCGCAGAGATGGTAAGAGAGATTTAGGAGAGGGACCTGCCCTCCCTCTCACCATGCTGAGGGCTAACTCTGGCAAGTTATTCAGGCTGCATTGAGTCCTCTCCCTCTCTCTCCCTCCCTCCCTGTCCCTGGTGTTTGAGGGGAACTCACTCCCCTGTAGGTAACTGGGACTAAGCTCTATCTCAGCCTCTCTCTCTGGGCTCAGCTCCTTTAGGCTGCATGTTGAAACAGGCGAGTGTAATCTCACATCCACCAGCTGCTATTTATAGCTGGCACTCCCACTGCAACTCCCAGTGCAAACTCACTGCAACTCCCACTGCAACTCCCAGTGTAACTCCCAGTGTAACTCACTGCAACTCCCATTGCAACTCCCACTGTAACTCACTGCAACTCCCACTGCAACTCCCACTGTAACTCACTGCAACTCCCACTGCAAACTCACTGACTGCTCTGTCTAAAAACCGCTCCGCCCTCCTCTCACTCACACACTCCCTCTCTCACTCTCACTCACTCACTCTTAATCTCCCTCCCTCACACTCCCAACCTCCCTCACTCACTCTCACTCACTCCCAATCTCCCTCCCTCTCACTCCCAATCTCCCTCCCTCTCACTCCCAATCTCCCTCCCTCTCACTCACTCACTCCCAATCTCCCTCTCTCACTCCCAATCTCCCCCCTCACTCTCTCCAAATCTCCCTCTCTCACTCCCAATCTCCCTCCCTCTCACTCACTCACTCACTCCCAATCTCCCTCTCTCACTCTCTCCAAATCTCTCTCTCTCACTCCCAATCTCCCTCTCTCACTCACTCCCAATCTCCCTTCTCACTCAGTCCCAATCTCCCTCTCTCACTCACTCCCAATCTCCCTTCTCACTCACTCCCAATCTCTCACTCTCACTCACTCCCAATCTCTCACTCTCACTCACTCCCAATCTCTCACTCTCACTCACTCCCAATCTCCCTTCTTAATCTTACTCACTCCCAATCTCTCACTCACTTCCAATCTCCCTCTCTCACTCACTCCCAATCTCCCTCTCTCACTCCCAATCTAACTCACTCCCAATCTCCCTCTCTCACTCACTCCCAATCTCCCTCTCTCACTCTCACTCACTCCCAATCTCACTCACACTCACTCCCAATCTCACTCACACTCACTCCCAGCCTCCCTCTCTCACCTCCAAACTCTCACTCACTCCCAACCTCCCTCTCTCACTCACTCTACCAACCTCCCTCCCTCACTCACTCACTCCCAGCCTCCCTCTCTCACTCCCAATCTCCCTCTCTCACTCACTCCCAGCCTCCCTCTCTCACTCTCACTCACTCCCAATCTCCCTCTCTCACTCACTCCCAACCTCCCTCTCTCACTCACTCCCAACCTCCCTCTCTCACTCACTCCCAACCTCCCTCTCTCACTCACTCCCAACCTCCCTCTCTCACTCACTCCCAGCCTCTCTCACTCACTCCCAGCCTCCCCCTCTCACTCACTCCCAACTTCCCTCACTCACTCCCAACCTCCCTCTCTCACTCACTCCCAACCTCCCTCTCTCACTCACTCTCTATCCCATCTCCTTCTGTCACTGTCACTCACTCTATCCCATCTCCCTCTCTCACTGTCACTCACGCTCCATCTCCCCCTCCCTCTCTGACTCTCACTCACTCCCTATCCCCTCTCTCACTGTCACACACTTTGTATCTCTCTCTCCCTGCATAGAGGATTTGGACAGGCTGAGTGGGCAGGGACAAGGCAGATGGAATATAATGTGAATAAGCGTTAAGTTATTCACTTTGGTCGGCAGGACAGAAGGCAGAGTATTTCTGAAGTTGGGAGAGACTGGGAAGTGTCAATGTCCAAAGGGACCTGTCTGCCCTTCTTCATGAGTCACTAAAAGCTAGCAGGCAAGTGGGAAGGCAACTGGTATGATCATCGTGAGGGAATTTGAGTACAGGAGTAAAGATGTCATACTGCAATTGTACAGGGCCTTGGTGAGACCACACCTAGAGTACTGTGTACAGTATTGGTCTCCTTACCTAAGAAAGGATATACTTGCCAGAGAGGGAGTGCAGCGAGGGTTCACCAGACTGAATCCTGGGATGGCAGAATTGTCGTATGAGGAGAGATTGGGCTGACTAGGCCCTGTGTTCACTGGAGTGTTGAAGAGTGAGAGGGGATCTCACTGAAACTCACGGCGTTCTGACAGGGTGGATGTGGGGAGGATGTCACCCCAGGCTCAGGAGTCTAGAACCAGGGGGCCACAGCCTCAGAGTAAGGTCTAGGACTGAGAGGGAGAGGGCTGTGGGGGTTCAGTCACTGAGCACGTTCAAGACTGAGATTGATAGATTTCTGTATATTAGTGACATCACGGGAAATGGGGAGAGTGGCGGTGAGGTAGATTATTATTCAATTAAATGGCAGAGCAGGCTCGATGGGCTGAATGGCCCACTCCTCTTCCTATGTTCCTCCTCTCACTCTCTCTCTCCCCCCTCCTCTCTCACTGTCACTCACTCTGTCCCTCCTCCCACTCTCACTCACTCTCTCCCCCTCCCACTTTCACTCTCACTCATTCTCCTCTGACTCTCTGTCCCCATCCCAGTCCCACTGTCACTCACTCTATCTCCCCGTCACTCTCACTATCACCCACGGTCTCACTGTGCCCCCCCCTCACTGTCATTCACTATCTACCCTTCCCGTCTCCCTCTCACTCACTCGCTCTCTCCCCCTCCCACACTCACTCATCCTCTCTCTCCCCCTCCCACACTCACTCACTCTCCTCATCCCTCCCCCACTGTCACTCGCTCTCTATCTCCCCCCCTCTCTCACTCTCACACCCCCATCACCCCCTCCCATTCTGTCACTCACTGTCCCTCCTCCACTGTCACTCACTC
>NW_027598327.1:0-47871 GCF_964194155.1 Cetorhinus maximus | reverse complement strand
CACCCTATGTGCAGCCAACCACCTTATTGACCCCACAGTTTTCTCAGGAGTAGGCCATTCAGCCCCTCGAGCCTGCTCTGCACTAGATCATGGCTGAATCAGAATCTTCGCCTCTGTTTGACATTCTGAGCCTCCACAGGCCTCTGGGGTAGAGACTTCCAAAGATTCACCATCCTCTTTGCAGCCCAGTCTCCTCAATCTTCCCCATAGACAATCCCGCCTATGTAATCCTCAACCTTGGAACCATTCCAATAAATTCTTTTGTATCTGAATCATAGAACGAAGACTAACCCAACTTTTCCCCATAATCTTGAAATTTTTTTTTTTTCCTTTTCAGATAATGATCCAATTCCCTCTTGAAAGCCTTGATTGAATCTGCCTCCAGCACACTCACAGGCAGTGCTTACCAGATCCTAACCACCCAGTGCAGGAAAAAGTTTTTCCTCATGTCGCCATTGCTTCTTCTCCAAGGATAACAGCCCCAGATTCTCCAGTCTATCCAAATAACTGCAGTTCCTCATCTCTGGAACCATTCTCGTGAATCTTTTCTGCATCCTCTCTAATGCCTTCGCGTTCTTCCTAAAGCGTAGTGCCCAGAACTAGACGCAATGCTCCATCTGAGGCCAAACCAGTGTTTTCTCAAGTTTAACATTACTTCCTTGTTTTTGTACTCTATGCCCCTATAGGTAAAGCCCAGGATGCCATTTGCTTCATTAAGCACTTTCTCCTGCACCTCCTTTAGAATTGTACCCTTCATTACCTCTCTCCATTCTTTCCACCAAAATGAATCACTTCACCTTTCTCCGCATTCAATTTCACACGGCCACTTGTCTGCTCATTCCACCAACCTGTCTATATGCTTTTGGTGTTTAACACTAATCCTCCACACAATTCATAATACTTCCAAATTTTGTGTAAATTTTGAAATTGTGCCCTGTGCACCAAGGTCTAGGTCATTAATGTGTATCAGGAAGAGTAGGGGTCCTATCACTGACCCCTGGGAACTTGAACTATAAACTTTCGTCCAGTGTGAAAAATATCTACTAACCACTGTTCCCTGTTTTTGATTGTTCAACCAGTTTCATATCCATATTGCTACTTTTCCTTTAATTCCAAGAGCTATAACTTTGCTCACAAGTCTGTTGTGTGGCACTTTATCAAATACCTTTTGGAAGTCTATGTACACCACATCAGCAGCATTACCCTCATCAACCTTCTCTGTTACCTCATCAAAATACTCCAGCAAGTTAGTTAAACATGATTTGCCCTTAATAAATCCATGCCAACTTGCCTAATTCATCCATATTTGCCCAAGTGACTATTAATTTGTCCCAAAAGTTTCTAAAAGCTTGCCCACCACCAAAGTTAAACTGACTGGCCTGCAGTTGTGTGTTTATCCCATACACACTTTCTTAAACAAGGATGTGACATTTGTAATTCTCCAGTCCTCTGGCACAACCCCTGTATCTAAGGATGATTGGAAGATTATGGCCAGGGCCACCACAATTTCCACCTTTACTTCTCTCTGTATCTCTGGATGCATCTCATCCGGGCCCTGGTGATTTACTAACTTTTAAGTACAGCCAGTCCATCTAATATCTCCTCTTCATCAAATTTTAACCCATCAATTGTCTCAACTACCTCTTCTTTCACTATGACCTGGGTGGCATTTTCTTCCTTGGTAAAAACAGGCACAAAGTATTCATTTAGTATCTCAACCATGTTCCAGCCTCCATGCGTAAAGCCCCTTTTAGGTGCCTATTGACCCCCACACCAAATTTTGCCACCAAGTTACTATTTATATGCTTATAGAAGACTTTTGGATTCTCTTTTATCTTAGCTGCCAGTCTCTTCTCACACTCTCTTTTTCTCTTATTTGGTTTTCAATTCCCCCCTTAATCTTCTATATTGAACCTGATTCCCAATTGTATTATCCATTGACATTTGTCATTTGCATCCTTATCTGCTTCATCTTACTCTCCATATCTCTTCACACCCCGCCTCATGGGATTTTATCTTGACTGTACCTGAACTATCTCCTCTTTAAAGGCAGCCCATTGTATAATTATAGTTTTTCCTGTCAATCTTTGACAGATTCATTCTTACCCCATTGAAGTTGGTTTTCCCCCAGTTAATCATCCTTACTCTGGATTGCTCATCATCCTTTTCCATAGCCAACCCAGACCTTATTATACAATGATCACTGTCCCCTAAATGCTCCCCTACTGACACTTGATCCACTTGACCCATGTCATTTCCCTGAACCAGAACCGGCAATGCCTCCTTATTCATTGGATAGGAAACATACTGATATAGAAAATTATCCCGAATACACTCTAGAATCTCTTCCCCATCTTGGCCCTTTACACTATTTGTACCCCAGTCTATATTGGGGTAATGTTAAAATCATATCTCTCAAAACTGAATTTTTCTTTTACAAAATGGAAGGACATGGCATGATCTGTACGTTTGGATGCTAACCTGGGACTTTTTTTTAAAAAGGTCATAAGTTCACCTTGGAACTGTCAACAAACAGGCCTCTTCCAAGAAATCACCTGACCTTTATGGTACTTGAGGAAAATCTGATCATTTGTTTTGAACTGCAATCACTTTAATTGATGAAAAAAAAAACTGAACAGGCAAAGTTTGGTAACTAGCTGGAAATCACATGAGAGAGAAAAACTGAAGTTGTGAACCTGTTGGTTTTGAAAGCAGTCTTGTTGGGGAACAAGCTGAGGAAGGAAGGCTACCCTAACTGGCTCCCTCTCTCTCTACCTTGCCTGCAAATGTGTGTAGCTATCAAACTGTATCCAGAGAACGCTCATCTGAGTGTAACTGTCCTGCATTTGGACCTAAAAAGCTGAGGCCAGTTGGTGAGAGTTTCCAGGTGCCCACCGGGACCAGTGGTCCATCTTCACACGAGGGAACTCCACGTCAACAGTGTCGAGACCCTGCGAACCTTATCCTTTACTTTATAATGTCCATCCTCCAAAGCCCATCTCTGCAGAGAGACTCTCTCTGTTTGTCCTTTGTTTGTCGGTGTGTGTGTGCTGGGGGAATTCTTTAGGAAGAGATAGATAGTTATGCTTCCTGATTACAATTGTGTGTTAGCCAGTACTTGCAACCTGTTAAAATAAATTCTGTTTTATAATAAACAATTCTTCTGAGTTTACTGAGAGAAGCCTGATTAAAGTCTCTTTTATTCTGGGCCCCAGTAGGGGAAACAGACAATTGGCTATTTTGGTGAGAAAATTAAACTTTTAAGTTAACAGTGTGGCCTGCGGAGTAGTGGGGCTGGATCATACATGCACTCCTCCCATCCTGGTTGTAGCAATAATTAAAGTCTATAACTACTTCATAACTCTTGCACTTCTCCAAAACTTTTCATATCTCTCCTAAGGCGTGGTTCGCACAATTGGATCCAGTACCCCAAAGGGAGCCAAGGTATTGTTTTATGTATGTTTGGTGCAACTTGCCGTATTCTATGGGCAGAATATTGCCATCGGCGTGCAGAGACGGGCCCGACACGCCAACGGTGAAATGATATGTGACGAGTTCGGGCGTGCGTTCTGACATCACCGCGCGTCATTTTGATATTTCGTTTGGCGGGCGCATGCCAGAGGTGGCTGCGCGCCTGCCGAAGTGTCAATGGCCTCTTTAGGCCATTAAAAAAGTAATTAAAATTGTTAACAATGCTGCCCGTTTAGCCTTAAGGTTGGTGGGGGGGGCAGGCGAAGAGCTCAGGCGGCCTTTGCGTTTTTCAGGAAACCTCATCCACGGGTGGGATGAGGTTTCCTGAAGGTTTTATAAAATCATTAAATAAGTATTGCAAAATGCTCAAACCTGTCCCGGCTCATGTGACACTGTCACATGAGGGGGGACATGTTTAAATCGTTTTTTACTTCATTCGTTGAAAAGTTTTATTATCAACTTAATCTCCCTGAGTGCAGCTCCGTGCCTCAGGGAGATTGCTGCGCTCTTTCACGCGCATGAACGAACGGGCGCAGGCCCCGACTCTCCCTCCTTCCCCCTGCCTGCACAGGTGAGCGCTACCGGCCGCGCGTTACGCTGGGCGGGACTTAACTGGCCCGCCCGCATAAAATGGCGGCGATCAGTTCCACACCCGCACCCTCCCCCACCCAGCCTGCCCATCGTAGGAAAGATTCTACCCCATGTCTCTATTTATAAAGCCCAGCACTCCATATGTTTTATTAACCGCATTGATAATCTGTCCTGTCACTATCATAAACATCCTCCGTTCTTGCACTCCATTTAAAATTGCACCATTTAACTTACATTGTCTCTGTTCATTATTCCTCCCAACGTGTATCACCTCACTTTCCTGCATTGAACTTCATATTCTCTTTTGATTCATTTATGGGATGTGGGCGTCGCTGGTGAGGGCTGCATTTATTACTCATCCATAATTGCCCCTTGAGAAGGTGGTGGTGAGCCGGCTTCCTGAACTGCTGCAGTCCCTGTGGTGTAGGTACACCCACAGTGCTGTTAGGGAGAGTGTTCCAGGATTTTGACCCGGTGATGATGGAGGAATTACGATGTCGTTCCAAGTCAGGATGCTGTGTGACTTGGAGGGAAGTTTGCAGCTGGTGGTCTTATACGAGGTGGTAGAGTTCATGGGTTTGGAAGGTACTGGCAAAGAAGACTTGGAGAGTTGCTGCAGTCCAACTTGTATATGGTACACACCGCTGCCACTGTGCATTGGTGGTGGAGGGAATAAATGCTTAAGGTGTGGATGGGGTGCTGATCAAGCGGGCTGCTTTGTCCTGGATGGGTTGGAGCTTCTTGAGTGTTGTTGGAGCTGCATTAATTCAGAAGATTATTTCACACTCCTGACTTGTGCCTTCTAGATGGTGGACAGGCTTTGGGGAGTCAGGAGGTGAGCTTCTTGCCACAGGATTCCTAGCCTCTGACCTGCCCTTGTAGCCACAGTATTTATGTGGCTAGTCCAGTTCAGTTTCTGGTCAATGGTAACCCCCAGGATGTTGATCGTGGGGGATTTAGTGATGGTAATTCCATTGAATGTCAAGAGGCAATGGTTGGATTCTCTCTTGCTGGAGATTGTCATTGCCTGGCATTTGTGTGGTGCGAATGTTACTTTTCATTTTTCAGCCCAAGCCTGAATGTTGTTCAGGTATTTCTGCATCTGAGCATGGACTGTTGCATGATTTGAAGAATTACGAATGACACTGAACACTATTCTGACTTTACGTTTGAAGGAAGGTCATTGATGAAGCAGCTGAAGATGGTTGGGCCTAGGACACTACCCTGAGGAACTCCTGCAGTGATGTCCTGAGACTGAGATGATTGACCTCCAACAACCACAACCATCTTCCTTTGTGTTCGGTATGACAAACACAGAGAAGTACCACATTGGGTTGTGAGACCAGATATCTCAGGGACACCTGTAAGCCTCAGATAAATAAAGTGGGAGCTCTATAATTCTGATCCCAACCCAGGAAAAAGGAGCAAGTCAGGTACTCTGTACTAGTCATGATTTAACCTCTGTTACCCAAGCTGTCTCTCACACCACCCTGACTAAAGCAAACCTGGCACAGTGGAGGCCTGAGGCAGTGTACAGGGACCAGAGACAAGTTCTCTGTAATAATCCAGTCAGGGTCCTGTGATATATTGTACAGCAGCCTCTCTGACGCCCTTCTGGGAAGTGTAAATAAAGTTTGTTGAACAACGGCTGCCTGCAGCTGAGTATGTGTTTGTCTTTTCTCAGTGCAATTACACAACAGGTCCCAAACGTTAGTCGATGGTTTTTGTTGGAAGCCAATGTCTCAGAGGGGAGTTTGAGAGCTGTATTCTCTCAAACACGTTGAGAGTGAGGAAGATCCCATGCTGTCTGAGCAGGAAGCTGTTGTCTATAAGGACCATCCTTAAGCTATGGATGAGGATCGTCTATCAATTAAACAGACATAGGGACTATTAGTACTTGCTACCAGAGTGCCACCTTCTCCTAGTGACCAATCACACGCCTCTCAAGCGGATGCAGACTGACAAAGGGAAAGATGCCCGTGTTACCCGGAGGTTTTTCCTACTATTTGAGGTGGAACGCCGGGCAGGAGGGCAAATGGGAGGCTGATACCCTCCTCCAAGCAGACCAGTTCGCATTACAGCCGATGGCCCAATGCAGTAGGCGGTGGGGATTGACGGTCAGCTGGAAGCTGTACAAGGTCCTCACCCCAGAGAGAGGCAGAATCCCCTAATAAAAACACCTCGCCTTTCAAAGATATTTGCTCCTGGATTGGGAAGAGGCTTCCCAGTCAGCTGGAGTATAACAGCACAAGGTTCCAGGGAAGTGGAGAGAGGTGAAGGATTTACAGGATGGTCTCACTCATTTTCATTGGAGAAGGAAGTTTGAAACTCAGTTCATTCAAAGGCTATTTATAGGAGGGAGGAGGCTCCAAAATACTAATGTATGCTCCAGGCAAATAGATACTCTGTGTATATTCCAGGAATGGAATATTCTGTGTATATTCCAGGGAATGGGCTACTCTGTGTATACCCCAGGGAATTAGATACTCTGTGTATATTCCAGGAATGGAATATTCTGTGTATATTCCTGGGAATGGGCTACTCTGTGTATACTCCAGGGAGTTAGATACTCTGTGTATATTCCAGGAATGGAACATTCTGTGTATATTCCTAGGAATGGGATACTATGTGTAAACTCCGGGAATGGAATATTCTGTGTATATTCCAGGGATTGGGATACTCTGCGTGTATTCTATGGAATTAGATACTCTGTGTGTACTCCAGGAATGGGAAATTCTGTGTATATTATTGAAAATAGGATACTCTGTGTATATTTCTGGGAATGCAACACTGTGTGTATTGCAGGCTCTGAAATTGTACAGTGTTTGATGACAGGAGCTTCTATTGAAATGTGCAGTTAACCCACGACCAACATTTCTGTAGCAGACAACAGGCAAATTGTGTGGTGCCTGCTGATTTTTATGATAGCTGTATGCAGCCAGTGCGAATCAGGTTGCTGAGTAACTGCAACTCTCAGCAAAGGGCCAGGATTGCGTAACACCAGGACTACTTAGAACCAGTCTGCACCTCCCGAAAGGGAAGTGAATTCTGGCTGCAGAAGTTGCTGGAACTGGTCGCGGAAGAGAGTGTGAAGAACTCTGTTGGGGTGCAACACAGCGGAGAGCTTGCTCCAAGGTTCTCTTAATTGCCCCTTGGTGGAGGAGGTGAGAAGGTGGAGAGAGGTCCTGTATCCACAGGGAGCCAGGACATCTTCATGACAAACCTTGTAAAGACAATGGGATAAGTCAGTCTGAGGACCATTGCCCCAAAGACCTGGATGCAGTGCCGCAAAAGGTCAATCATCTCACACAAGTGGTCAAGGTCAGTGAATGTATCTTTAAATGCCTTATCCCACTGACTGTGCACCACTAGCCTCAGCAACTGCTCAATTCACCACACCTCCATCACTCACCTACCAACAATCTCCACCAATCAGGACACGGGCCTAACATTCACAGGCTTCACCTCACCATGCTGGAAGACCGACACCCACAATTCGCAGCACGCTCGCTCCGGAGAGAGTGACGTAGTGGGCCTGTCACTGGACTAGTCATCCAGAAACCCAGGGTCATGCTCTGGGGAACCTGGGTTCGAATCCCACCATGGCAGGTGGTGAAATTTGAATTCAGTGACAGAGAAATCTGGAATTAAACCATTGTCAATTGTCGCAGAAACCCATCTAGTTCACCAATGTCCTTTAGGAAAGGAAATCTGCCGACCTTTCCTGGTCTGGCCCACATGTGACTCCAGACCCACAACAATGTGGTTGACTTGTAAATGCCCTCTGAAATGGGAAAGTCACTCAGGGGATGGGCAATAAAGGCTGGCCTAGCCAGCGATGCCCCATCCCATGGACAAACAAAAGAGAACATGACAGCCATGTCACCCAAACACATTGCACGACACTTGCTGATACCCCCTCTCCCCAAGCAGGGGAAGGCGGCACAGAACTGCAGGCAGCGCGAGCTGCCCAGGGGAGGGCAAATGGACCTGAAAGCCCTCACCCCGATGGAGGAAGTGGCTCTCGCCATCATTGGAGAGGCCGTGACTGAGGCCTCGGCCTCAGATGACAGTGTCCTCATACCTCATCCTCCTGCTGACACCCTCATCCCACAATCTCTTCTGGTTTACAAGCTGCAGACGTTTTCCCCACATCTTTTCCCCCTCCTCTGACCATAACCCTATCCTTGTGCCTCCCTCCTTTAGGAGGTCAAATACCAGGCAGCTGTGCCAGAGCAGGGAGACAATGATGAAGAAGAAACACTGTCATTTACTCTCAAATTAGCAAGCACCAACTCAGATACTGACACTGTGCGGACTTTAGCTTAAAGACAGGATGTGCGCATGATGAGGCAAAAAGGGAGGGAGACAGAAAGCAGGAAACTACAGGCCAGTTGGCTTAACATCTGTTCGAGGGAAAATGTTAGAAGCTATTATTAAAGATATTATAGCTGGGCACTCAGAAAAATTCAAGGTCAGGCAGAGTCAACATGGTTTTGTGAAAGGGAAATTGTATTTAACCAATTTATTGGAGTTATTTGAAGAAGTAACGTGTGCTGTGAATAATGGGGAACTTGTAAATGTACTGCACTTAGATTTCCAGAGGCATTTGATAAGGTACCACATCAAAGATTATTCGGAAAATAAGATTGGCTAGCCTACAGGAAACAGCGAGTAGGCATAAATGGGTCTTTTTTCTGGGTGGCAGGATGTGATGAGTGGTGTGCCACAGGGATCAGTGCTGGGACCTCAACATTTTACAATTTATATAAATGACTTGGGTGAAGGGACTGAAGGTATGGTTGCTAAATTGGCTGATGACACAAAGGTAGGTAGGAAAGTAAATTGTGAAGAGGACATAAGGAGGCCAGAAAGGGATATAGATAGGCTAAGTAAGTAGGCATGGATCAGGCAAACGGAGTGTAATGTAGGAAAATGTGAAACTGTCCATTTTGGCAGAAAGAATAAAAAAGAAGCATATTATCTAAACGGTGAGAGACTGAAGAACCCTGAGATGCAGAGGGATCTGGGTGTCCTAGTGCATGAATCACAAAAGGCTAGTATGCAGGTACAGCAGGTAATTAGGAAAGCTAATAGAATGTTATTGTTTATTGGGAGGGGAATTGAATACAAAAGTAGGGAGGTTATGCTTCAGTTGCAAGGCACAGGTGAGACCACATCTGGAGTATTGTGTACAATATTCGTCTCCTTATTTAAGGAAGGATGTAAATGCATTGGAAGCATTTCAGAGACTAATATTGGAATGGGCGGGTTGTCTAATGAGGAAAGGCTGGACAGGTTAGGCTTGTATCTGCTGGAGTTTAGAAGAGTAAGAGGCAACTTGACAGAAACGTATAAGACCCTGAGGGGTCTTGACAGGGTGGATGTGGAGAGAATGTTTCCTCTTGTGGGAGAATCTCAAACAGGGGTCACTGTTTAAAAATAAGGGGTCATCCATTTAAGATAGAGAAGAGGAGAATTTTTTTCTCTCAGAGGGTGGTGAGTCTTTGGAACTCAAAAGGCAGTGGAAGCAGAGCCTTTGAATATTTTTAAGGCAGAGGTAGATAGATTCTTGATTAACAAGGGGGTGAAAGGTTATCGGGGGTAGGCAGGAATGTGGAGTGGAGGTTACAATCAGATCGACCCTGATCTTATTGAATGGCGGAGCAGGCTCGAGGGGCCGAGTGGCCTACTCCTGCTCCTAATCTATATGATTGGGCTGCAGCTAGGATAGGGGACAAGGGTAGCACAAGTGCCAGCTTGCCGGAGGGTGGGGTCGCGTAAGGATTCTGCTGCAGAGGACTCAGATGACAAATTCGAAGAGGCATCTATTGAAGAAGGCTGATGGGTTGCACAGTACAATGTTAGTTGCCAGAAAGTCTACAAGTCAATGTTGAGGAAGCTGGAGGAGCCCAGCAGCAACTTAGCACAGGGCTCTGTGCAGAGTTTGCAGACCATCCTTTACCCGCTGACCAACTCCATTCCCACACTTGTGGACATCATCAGCCACACAGCGTCCGAGGGCCACTCTCTCAGCTTCCATTGCAGCCCAGGCGAAAGCCATCCTGTGGGAAGTTCAGCCTGAGGTCATGCTTGCTGCCAGTTTATGTGCACAGCAGCGTTCAAAGGGGCTTCCAGGCTCCCTGGGCAGTTCACCAACACATTACCGGGATTGCTGAGGCGCCGCATTGGAAGGGGGACTGACAGTGGTTCCTTGCAGGATGACAGCCTTAATCCTCCCACTCCTGCCTCTCTCCCCGTGCCCTTGCTGCTGCCTGTCACACAGCGCTGTCAGCCGCACTGAGGTGATGCAGTCCGCAGCCGGGCCCTCGCTGCCCAGGGCTACTCGAGGTCACCCTCCAAGGCCACCTGCAGTCTCCTCCACTGAATATCAGCAGCCTTCTAGCAGCCACTGGGGTAGCAGGGTGCAGGAGCACTAGGACAGGCAAAGACACACGGAAGACAGACGCCAAGGGAACGTACAAGGGTAAATAGTTGGTATTTGTATGCGATATGAAATGGTTTAATTCATAAATTTGATTTGGAATGTTTATTTTGGGTTAGTTTTTATTTTAGCATATTGATGGTCAGTAGCAGAGGGACTGTAGGCGAATGGGCATTAGGATTACAATCAATGCTTCTGCAGTTGGATGAATCAATCACGGAGAGCCCATCAGGAAGGGATTGTGTTGGGTGTCTTCTCCTCTTCCTTGTCATCCTTCTGTTTCTTCGCTGGTAGCCGGCAGCAAGAGCTGTGCCCTTGTGAGGCAAGGCTGGTGCCTCATGCTGCAGGCCGCAATAACTGGACGTGCACTGTGCCCAGTGCTGCAGGCCGCAATAACTGGACGTGCACTGTGCCCAGTGCTGCAGGCCGCAATAACTGGACGTGCACTGTGCCCAGTACTGCAGGCCGCAATAACTGGACGTGCACTGTGCCCAGTGCTGCAGGCCGCAATAACTGGACGTGCACTGTGCCCAGTGCTGCAGGCCGTAATAACAGGACGTGCGCTGTGCCCAGTGCTGCAGGCCGCAATAACTGGACGTGCACTGTGCCCAGTGCTGCAGGCCGCAATAACTGGACGTGCACTGTGCCCAGTGCTGCAGGCCGCAATAACTGGACGTGCACTGTGCCCAGTGCTGCAGGCCGCAATAACTGGACGTGCACTGTGCGTCATGCTGCAGGCTGCAATAACTGGGCATGCACTGTGCCCAGTGCTGCAGGCTGCAATAACTGGACGTGCACTGTGCCCAGTGCTGCAGGCCGCAATAACTGGACGTGCACTGTGCCCAGTGCTGCAGGCCGCAATAACTGGACGTGCACTGTGCCCAGTGCTGCAGGCCGCAATAACTGGACGTGCACTGTGCCCAGTGCTGCAGGCCGCAATAACTGGACGTGCACTGTGCCCAGTGCTGCAGGCCGCAATAACTGGACATGCACTGTGCCCAGTGCTGCAGGCTGCAATAACTGGACGTGCACTGTGCCCAGTGCTGCAGGCCACAATAACTGGACGTGCACTGTGCCCAGTGCTGCAGGCCACAATAACTGGACGTGCACTGTGCCCAGTGCTGCAGGCTGCAATAACTGGACGTGCACTGTACCCAGTGCTGCAGGGTGTCTTGTTTCTTGTTTCTTTTTTTAATGGTGCACACAGGCCATCGACATTGTATCTGAGCTAACTTTATTGATAACACATTTTCCTAACATGAACACATATCTGCAGAGTCTGAACTCCATCAAGACAGGGTCCAGCATGTGCTATCTGACCTTTAACCCCCAGGTTGTGACCCCTGTATAATCGTACAGAGTACCGTATAGTATCTAATACTGGAGTCCACTACCACAATCAACTGTTATCATGACATTTCCTATCATTAAAAAACTTTTATACGACTTAAGTACACAAAGTCTCTTATCTATCCTTTCTCACTCTGTTTTTGATCAGTCTGTTTTGTCTTTTACTCATCTCTGTGTCTCTTTCTTTCACAATTCTTCCACCGGATGTTCTGAATTGTGAAAGAGGTGGTTTTGAAGGACAAGGGGCCTTCTCCAGCTCTGTGTCACTATCACCCTTTAGATAGTTTTCAGGACACTCAGGCTTTGTCTGGTTATCTGTTGCTTCACTGGTGCATTCTGGATTTTAATCTTCAGCTACACTTTCTGGTTCAGAGCAGGGCTGCGTTTCATTTGTTTTCTGTAAGAATTTCCGGTTTCTTCTGTGCTGTTGTCCGTTTGGAGTCTGCACTATGTAAGACTTTAGTTCTCCTGTGATTCCTGTGACAACAGCAGGATTCCGGATCCCTTCATGCTGAATCCTCACTGTCTCTCCCATGTTCAGGTCAGACAGAGGTCTGGCACCCTGATCAAAGTACTATTTCTGCTTCTGTTGTCTCAGTTTGAGCAGGTGCTGCACGTTGTAGCTCACTGGCTGTGGAAATAACAGTTGGGGTGCAGTTGGAAGCTTAGTTCTTAGTCTTCTCTCCATCAGGAGTTGTGCTGGAGATGATCCAATGCCCTTTAATGGAGTATTCCTGAAATCCAGCAGAGCCAGATAGGGGTCTCTTCCATCCGCTTTTGCCTCCTTCAACAGGTGTTTTAAGGTCTGCACAATACGTTCCACTATTCCGTTAGATTGTGGATATTTGGGACTTGAAGTAGTGACAAAATTCCCAGTCCTGTGCAAATTTGCCAAACTCAGTGCCTGAGAATTGTGGACCGTTATCTGAGATGAGCGATTCAGGTATGTCATGGTGAGCAAACATTGATTTTAAATGAGTTATTACAGTGATGCTCTTACTATCATTTCTCAGCAGCACACTCAAAAAACTTTGAGTAATAATTTACTGTTGGTAGGTACTCACTGTTGTTAAATGTCCAAACATGTCCACTCCAAATTTCTGCCCGGGCCTCTCTGGGACACTGTGTGGTTGAAGTGGTTCTTTTTGTTGTGATTTACTGTACTTTTGGCACCCTGCACACACATTCACCATTTCACCGATTTGTGCTCCCAATCCAGGCCAGTATATGACATCTCGGGCTCTTCTCCTGTATGTTTCTATGCCGAGGTGACCTTCATGTATGCACTACAGCATTTCTTTCCTCAGTGTTGCAGGAATTATGATCTTTTCTCCCTTGAAAAGTATTCCTTCTACTACATGGAGTTCCTCCCGAAAGTTCCAGTCCTCTTGTACAGCAGAAGGAGCTCTGCTCCGATGTGTGGGCCAGCTAGTTTGCACAATCTGCTGCAGTTTTCTCAGGATGGCGTCGTCTTGGTCACTTCCCTGATCTCGTCCAGTTTGGTTACAGCCACAAGTAAGTTCTTCATCAGCATGTGAACCTGTGCTTCCGTTTCTTTATCCTCTTCCACCATGTTGGGTAAGTATGCATGTGACAGAGTGTCTGTGATGTACATTTCCTTGACCGGTTTGTATTTAACTCTGACCTGGCACTTCTGCAGATGCATTAGTAATCTTTGGATTCTTGGTGGTGCACAGTTCAGGGGCTTTTTAATTATAGCTTCCAGAGGCTTATAATCAGAATCTACCTCCACATCTTTGTCATAGACAAACTGGTGGAAATGTTCTAACCCAAATGCAATTTCTAACATTTCTTTCTCTATTTGGGCAAACCACTGCTGTGTTTCAGTCATTGCCTTTGAAGCATATACCACTGGTGCCTCATTTTGCAAGAGGACAGCTCCCAGGCCAGTCTTTGAAACATCCACTGAGATCCTGTCCGGCTGACTGACATTGTAATACTTTAACACTGGTGTCTGGGTCAGTGTTCTCTTCAGACCGGTCAAAGCCTCCTGGTGACTTTGTTTCCAGTGCCATTCCACATCATTTTGTGGAAGGTCTCTGAGAGGTGCTGTCAGGTCTGACATATTTGGAATGAATTTCCCAAGATAGGTCACCATTCCCAAAAACCTCCCCAAGTTTTTCTTACATTCTGGGGGTGGCATGTTCACGACTGCTTCGATTTTACTTGGGTCCAGCTTCAGTCCCTCACTTGTTGGCACATATCCCAAGTACTTGATTTCATGAAGATCTATTTTGCACTTTGCCTTCTTCAACTTGAGGTTCCTTTCTCTAACTCTGGCCAGCACCTGCCTCAGTCTGTGGTTGTTCTTCTCCTGAGGCTCCCCAGACCAGCACATTGTCGAAATAGGTTTCCACCCCCTTTAGCCCTTTAAACAGCTGCTTCACTGTTCTGTGGAACACCTCCGGAGCTGAATTAATATCAAAAGGTAAGTGTAAAAACCTGTATTGTTCGTATGGTGTTTTGAAGGTACAGAGATAGGAGCTGTATTCATCCAGCTTGACCTGCCAGAAGCCTCAACTCTTATCCAACACTGCATCAGCTAGCTTATACACGATCTCTTCTACTGTGGGCAACTGGTAATGCTCTCTTTGTATTGCCTGGTTTAGGTCTCTGGGAACCAGACAGACTCGCAGATTCATAGAAACATAGAAACTAGGAGCAGGAGTAGGCCATTCGGCCCTTCGAGCCATCTCCGCCATTCATTATGATCATGGCTGATCATCCAACTCAATAGCCTGCTCCCACTTTCTCCCCATATCCTTTGATCCCTTTCACCCCAAGAGCTATACCTAACTACTTCTTGAAAGCATACAATGTTTTGGTCTCAACTACTTTCTGTGGTAGCGAATTCCACAGGCTCACCACTCTCTGGGTGAAGAAATTTCTCCTCATCTCAGCCCTAAATGGTCTACCCCGTATCCTCAGACTGTGATCCCTGGTTCTGGACTCCCCCACCATCGCGAACATCCTTCCTGCATTCCTGTTCATCACCGTGGGAGCCACATCTCAAGAATCTTATAATTAATTTGCACATATTTCAAGTTGCTGACTTTTGATCTTGATGCTCCGATTTAAGATTTATCCTCCATGGAGGATAAAAGGAATGAAAGGCTTAACATATGAGGAACGTTTGAGGACTCTGGGTCTATACTCGATGGAGTTTAGAAGGATGAGGGGGGATCTGATTGAAACTTACAGAATACTGAAAGGCCTGGATAGAGTGGACGTGGGGAAGATGTTTCCATTAGTAGGAGAGACTAGGACCCGAGGGCACAGACTCAGAGTAAAGGGAAGACCTTTTAGAACAGAGATGAGGAGAAACTTCTTTAGCCAGAGAGTGGTGAATCCATGGAATTCATTGCCACAGAAGGCTGTGGAGGCCAGGTCATTGGGTGTATTTAAGACTGAGATAGATAGGTTCTTGATTGGTAAGGGGATCAAAGGTTACGGGGAGAAGGCGGGAGAATGGGGTTGAGAATCTTATCAGCCATGATTGAATAGCGGAGCAGAGTCGATGGGCCAAATGGCCTAATTTCTGCTCCTATATCTTATAGTCTTATGGTCTTTACCCTGTCTGGTCCTGTTAGAATTTTATAGGTTTCTATGAGATCCTCCCTCATTCTTCTGAATCCAGTGAATATAATCCTAACCGACTCAATCTCTCCTCATATGTCAGTCCCGCCATCCTAGGAATCAGTCTGGTAAACCTTCACTGCGCTCCCTCTATAGCAAGTACACCCTTCCTCAGATAAGGAGACCAAAACTGCACACAATATTCCAGGTGTGGTCTCACCAAGGCCCTGTACAATTCCAGCAAGACATCCCTGTTCCTGTACTCGAATCCTCTGGCTATGAAGGCTAACATACCATTTGCCTTCTTTACCGCCTGCTGCACCTGCATGCTTACCTTCAGCGACTGGTGTACAAGGACACCCAGGTCTCGTTGCACATTCCCCTCTCACAATTTATAGCCATTCAGATAATAATCTGCCTTCCTGTTTTTGCTACCAAAATGGATAACCTCACATTTATCCACATTATACTGCATCTGCCATGCATTTACCCTCTCACTCAGCTTGTCCAAGTCACATCTGATTTTCCTACAATTACAATTGGATTAATCCACTTTCTCGGTTCTTCAATTTTTTTGATGATGTGAAGTTTCCCCATTCTGTACAACTTTGCTTCCAGTCGCTTTCTCAGCATTGCTGGTATTTTCCTGGGTGGATGTATTTTGGATGTCACAGTCTCATCAATCTTGATGGCGTGTCCTCCTTTTAAGCAACCGATCCCCTGGAATACATCTTTATATTCACTCAGGGTGTCATCAGAAGTGACAGTCATTATTCTTTGGATTAACTTCAGATAACAAGCTTTGATTCCAAGAATGGGTTTTGCATCAGTTTTCACCACTATGAATGGAAGTACTTGAGACTTTTTTTGTAGTTCACTTTAAGTGTGCACTTGCCTTCCACAGCAATTTTTTTACCTGTATGAGTAGACAGCTTCACTTTTGTTTTAGACAGCCATTTTTCTTTGCATACGTTACAATACAGGCTTATGGGAATGACATTTGCTTGTGCACCTGTATCAAGCTTGAAATTCACCATCATTTTTAAATCAACCTTCCATTCGTCTTCTTTGGAATTTGTTGTTACTGCACAGTTCAGTTTCAGTGTCTGTGTCAATCGTGTGCACTTTCTTCGATATACACATCTCAGTGAAGTGATTTAGTTTATCACAGTTCTTACATACTTTCCGTAGGCTGGACAACTACGTGGTAAATGTTCTGTTCCGCATCGGCTGCATTTAAATGTTTTAATAGCAGTTTTGATCTTTTTATGTTCAGACTGTCTATTTGTTCTTTCCCAGGGCTGTTTCTATTTAACTGCATCTAACTGCTTGACCGTGTGCAGCTTATCATCTTCTGTTACCTGGTTAATCTGGCATTTCATTGTCTTTGCCGCTCTGCCAACATTTATTGCTTTCTCCAGCGTGAGATCAACTTCTCTCAAAAGCCATTCTCTCAGAGAGTCATTTGCGATCCCGCAAATTATTCTATCTCGGAAGAGTGGTTCTTCAAGCTCCCCAAATTCACATGATTTAGCTCGTTTTCTCAGCTCAGTTACAAGTTGGCTAATGTTGTCACTGCCTTTCGTGCACATAAAAAATTGGTATTTTTCATACGTGATGTTTTTCTTAGGACTGCAGTAGGCTTTGAATTTTTCCATTATTTCTTTCAAGTCATTTCATTTCTCATCACTTTCAAACGTGAATGTGTTTTAGAATTCTAGGGCTGCTTCCCCTGCTACATGAAGAAAGATGGAAGACTATATCTGAGGGTCTTTTTTATCACTGCCCATCGCTGTGAGGTACAGCTCGATCGCTGCTGGAACCTCCTCCAGTTTTCGGCGAGATTGCCCTCCAAACTGACCTCAGTCAGTGGTTTCAGAACCTCCATTGTTGCCTTTAGTTTACTTCAGACACCATGTCTTGCTCCTTGTTTCTTTTTTTAATGATGCACACAGGCCGTCGGCATTGTAGCAGAGCTAACCTTATTGATAACACCTTTTCCTAATATGCAGTGTCTGGACTCTATCTAGACAGGCACCAACATGTGCTATCTGACCTTCAACCCCCAGGTCAGGTGACCCCATATATAGCACAGAGTACTGTATAGCATGTAATACTGGAGTGCACAACCACAATCAGCTATTATCATGACACAGGCTACCTCCAGAGCAGTTCAGGCAATGGAAATGTTAGAGTGGACCAATGCATGCCTCATTACATTACGTGTGGCAGCATTGCTTGCATTTTATTCAGGCTGCCCATGTGAGCGCAAGTTACACACAAAGTCATGAGTTAGGTGGTCAGGGCATAGCCATCGTCACCCAGTGGCCACCCTCAGGTCTCTCATAGTGGCTCAAATGCAGATGGTCCAGCAGAGTGCCACAGAATGAAGGCATCAAGGCTGTTGCCAGAATACCAGGCAATGCCCTGTATGATAGGCTGCGTATGGTTGCACACCAGCTGGATGCTGAGCGAGTAAAATTCCTCCTGGTTACAAGACGCCTCAGTGTTGGGATGACTGCAAAGTGAAGTGCATTCAGTCAATGGCAACCTGCATGGGGGACACCTGCCATCCTCGAGATGCTATGAGCTCCGTCCACTTGCTTCTCGCTTGGAATCTAGAGAGTCTGTGATCTCCCTTATGCAACTGTGGATGGTGATCTGGAAAATCCCACCTCCTCCACTCTAGAAGGAGCCAGATGCATGAAAAAAACGAATGGTCACGTCCACCTTCTCACAATGCCATCCTTGCCCTGTTCCGAGGTTGTGGTTGTTGCTGCAGCAGATGGCAGATTTCAGTGAGGAGGTACTTACTAAAGCAGGGGCACCTGACACATGGTTCTTCATTGTGGTTCAGGTAGGAAAATTGCTCCCTGAACACCCTGGGCCCCCTGCTGAGAGCCCTTCTCCATGTACCCCCCCCACCCACCCACTCCCTCTTCCAGCAGCCTGTCCTACTCTGTGTTGCCTCCGCTCATCCTCCCTGTCATGCTGCAGAACAAGGGCTATGTAAATGACTGCACACACGATCCTACAGAATCATGGAAGTTAGGATAGCGTGCCACACCATTCCCTGTAGGCTTCCGCAACTTTAAACAGCCATGAAAACCCCCCAAAGTCTACCACAACAGCAGCTTGTATGGGGTTGGTGATCATTTTATAAAGTGTTGGGGGGAGATGGGGGAGGGGTGAGGAGGGGGTTCCTTTCTGCTGCTGAATGTACATTCAGTTATGGGAGGCTGTTAGCTGGAGTGTTGAGCTAAATGTACTTGTGCCATGTGGGTGCCATGTTGGAGGCAAAACAGCAGCTGTAGCGCTAAAAAAACCGGGTGCTTCAGTGCCGAATTTCACAGTCTGAGAATCCCGTCCCTTGTAATTTACACTAAACCCTTTCTCGTGTCGTTTACCGAATAGTTTCTCTACCGCAAAGTAGGCAATTACCCAACAGGCGTTCTGAATTACACAAAATTGCACAAAATTGTAGAGAATCATTGTAGCTTGATGTCTGCAGCCAGTGAGGACAGTCTGCTCTGCTCCCATTATGCAGCATCTGTTACATTTTTGGGTCAATTCTATTCTGACTCTCGATTTTTTTTGGCTGTGTATTTTCGTTCACTTTCATACAGTCCCAGCTCTCTGAGGCTTCAGGAAACATCTCCCCCAGCCTTGATATCTAGGGCAAATTTCATCCACCCGGTTTATAAACAGATAAATGTTCCTGTTAACTATTGGCACTTATTAAGAGAGGAAAACTCACACTCTGCCGCAAGCCGAAAGGGGATGAAGAATGTTGCCAAAGGGGTGGGTTTAAGGAGGACCTGAATCTTTCTTAGTTCCTTCATGGGATCTGAGTGCCTTTGTTGCCCACTCCTCACTTCCTTTGAGAAAGTGGTGATGAGCTGCCTTCTGGTATCGTTGCAGTCCATCTGTTGTAGGTACACCCGCAGTGCTGTTAGGACAGGAGTTCCAGGATTTTGTTCCAGCGACAGTGAAGGGACGGTGATATATTTCCAAGTCAGCCTGGCTTGTGGCTTGGAGGGCAACTCGCAGGCGGTGGTGTTCCCATGTGTCTGCTGGTCCTTCCAAATGGTAGAGATCGTTGGTTTGGAAGTTGCTGTCGAACGACATTTGGTGAGTTTTGCAGTGCATCTTGTGGATGGTACACACTGCTGCCGCTGTGCACCAGCGGTGGAGGGAGTGAGTGCTTAAGGCCGTGGAGAAGATGCTGATGAAGCAGGTTGCTTTGTCCTGCAGGGTGTTGAGTTTCTTGAGCATTAAAGCTTTGCTGATCCAAGTAAGCGGGGAGTATTCCATCACACTCCTGACTTGTGCCTTGTAGATGGTGGACAGGCTTTGGGGTGCCAGGAGGTGAGTTACTCTCCAGAGAAATACCAGCCTCTGACCTGCCCTTGTAGCCACCGTATTTATATGGCTAGCAGTTCAGTTTCTGCTCAATGGTAACCTCCAGGATGTTGATAGCAGGGGATTCAGTGATGGTAATAGCATTAACTGTCAAGGGGCAATGGTTAGATTCTCTCTTGTTGGAGATTGTCATTGCCTGGCGCTTGTGTGGCACAAATTTTACTTGCCACTAGTCTAGTTTGCTCTGAAGCTCCTGTTCCATCTGCCCAGAGACGCTGCAACTGCTGCCCCCAAGCCTGTGGCAGCCTTTGTGTGGACACAAAGGTCACCTACTCCTCCGCCATCCCTATGAGGATACAGGAACACTCGCTGCCAAATTGAGGACCCCAACTAAGTACCTCCAAGAACACTCCAGAGTACATCCAGAAATGTTGCATTATGATAGTGAAAGTGAGTCTAAGTGAGCTTGCCTGCTGGTTGGGTACCTGGCCAAGCCCCTCTTGCAGATGAACAGATCTTCATCGGCGAGTGACAAGTCAGTACATTAAGTAGGCCCGTGAGGTCCAAGTTTGTAAATGGATCATCAGATCAGCCGGGGCAGGGAGGCTGTTTGACATCTTGGCAGCAGCAGCCATGAGTCTTCCTCTCGTCAGCAGATCCCACGCACAGGAGATTCCCAGATGTGGACCCACATGGGCCCCACTAGGGGGATCCCAGCTTCCGTAGCACCGTCTCTAGTGACACTACAGATCCCCATTTCACATCCAAAGCACCTAAATATTTAGAAACCTCGATACTTAATCTGGATCCTCACCTTCAGGGTCCTCAGGTTCTGCAGCTCCAAACCTTCCTCAACATTGGGTACGAGAACCTGACAGTCATCAAATCCTCACCTTCAGCTCCGATTGTGTTTCACCCAGAACTACCCCACTCTACCCCCACCCTCTACCCCCCAACTATATCCCCACGCTCTACCCCCAACTCTGTCCGCGCCCTCTACCCCCAACTATGTCCCCACCCTCTAACCCCAATTATATCCCCACGCTCTACCCCCAACTCTGTCCGCACCCTCTACCCCCAACTATGTCCCCACCCTCTAACCCCAATTATATCCCCACGCTCTACCCCCAACTCTGTCCCCACCCTCTACCCCCAACTCTACCCCCACCCTCTACCCCCAACTCTGTCCCCATCCTCTACCCCCAACTCTGTCCCCACCCTCTGTCCCCACCCCCTACCCCCAACTCTGTCCCCATCCTCTACCCCCAACTCTGTCCCCATCCTCTACCCCCAACTCTACCCCCACCCTCTACCCCCAACTATATCCCCACCCTCTACCCCCAACTCTGTCCCCACCCTCTACCCCCAACTCTGTCCCCATCCTCTACCCCCAACTCTGTCCCCACCCTCTGTCCCCACCCCCTACCCCCAACTCTGTCCCCACCCTCCTCCCCCATCCTCTACACCCTCACTATCCCCGTCTCCCCATTGTCTACCCCCACCCTCTAACTCCAACTCTGTCCTGACCCTCTTCCCCACCCTATGTCCCCACCCTCTACCCCCGCCCTATGTCCCCACCCTCTACCCCAAGCTCTTCCCCCATTCTCTTCCCCCACCCTCTACCCCCAACTCTGTCCCCACCCTCCTCCCCAAACCTCTGGCCCCAGACTCTGCCCCCACCCTCTGCCCCCACACTCTGCCCCCAGTCCTTGTCCCCGTGCGCAGCACGTTAGTTGACAGGTAACAGTAGCTGATCAAAGTGCTGCAATGAGCTGTAAAATGAATCAGTATTTCATCATCTAGCAGCTCATGGCCCCTTCACCTTTATCCAGCTCGTTCTAATCTTCCTTTCTCCTCCAAGCAATTTCAAGTCGGGATGATTCGCCAATTTATGAAAGTCAGATTTCGATTCAGCAAACACACCGCACGGGAAATCTTTAAACAAGGAATTAATGTTGTCCATTCCGGGCCCACCTCCCCCACTCCCTCAGCGACCCAGCACGAGCTGAACCTGGGGAGTGGGGAACAGTGAGGTCTCAGCAATGAGTTCCCATCGGTGGAAAGGTTTCTTGTTCCACTCCCGGCTGATCCTGTATTTCCTGAATTTTCGGTTTGTACTCACAACCAAGCAAGAATGAGCATGTTCAGGGGGTGCAGAGGGCAGGAGGTGCAGTGGAGGTGGTCAAAGATTTTCCAGACAATACGTTTCCCCACTCACCCCCATTTCTCCACATCAACCCCCACCGACCCCCGACCCGACTCCCCGCAGTTCCTGTACCGGGGGTTTCGTGAATCACTGACTGCTCGTGTGCAGAGGCCGCCAATCCTGATTGGACAAAATTGGGCAGAATTTTGAGGTCGTCGGGTGGGCGGGTCTGGGAAGCAGCCGGGAAGCGACCCGCCGCCAGCAATTGGCTTCCCGCCCCGGCCGCGAGTTGACGCTGAATGGCCAATTAACAGCCAGCCTGCGTGAAAGGTGCGCTGCAAGGCTCAGCGCTGCCCGGGGTGGGGGCGGGAGGAGGGCGGGCGCTGAGGTCAGCGCGGGGGTGGGGTGAGCGCGGAATGAAAGCTCCCTGAAAGCAGAGAGCCGCCTCAGGGAGCTGAAGAGTTTAAAACCATCAAATAAAGGTTTTAAAATGCAGAAAAATATGTCCACACGTCGGACTCACTCACTTAAACCTATAGGTAATAAAAATGCTGCCCAAATATTTTTTTTTTAAGCAATATCGGAAACCTCATCCCGCCCGTGGATGAGGTTTCCTCAAAAATCCAAAGGCCGATTCGCCCGCCAGCCCAACCATAACACTGGATGGGCAGCGAAAAACCCAGGTTAATTAATACATTAATGGCCTTAATAGGCCTGTTAATTGTTGGCGGGCACCCTGTCAACTCCTCTCACGCGCGCCCGCCCACTGGCTGAAATATCGCGCGAGCGCACGATGAAGTCGGGACGTTTGCTATTTTTAAGCTCGGGCGTGTTGGGCGTGCGCCTGCAGGCTGAGTGAAAAATCCTGTCCCTAGCGGTTTCATCACCTGCCCTCCTACCTCCAACTGCCCCACCCAGTCGAACAGCCTTTTCCAATATCTCCTTTCATGGGATGTGAGTGTTGTTGGCTAGGCCAGCGTTTATTACCCATTCCTAATTGCCCCTTGAGAAGGCGGTGGTAAGCCACTTTCCCGAGCCGCTGCAGTCCATGTGGTGTAGGTACACCCACAGTGCTCTTAGGGAGGGAGTTCCAGGATTTTGTCCCAGCGACAGTGAAGGAACGGTGATATATTTCCAAATCAGGATGATGAGTGACTTGGAGGGGAACCTCCAGGTGGTGGTGTTCCCATGTATCTGCTGCCCTTGTCCTTCTAGATGGTAGTGGTCATGGGTTTGGAAGGTGCAGTCTAAGGACCCTTGGTGATTTCTGCAGGGCATCTTGTAGATGGTACACACTGCTGCTACTGTGTGAAGATGGTGCAGGGAGTGAATGTTTGTGAATGTGGTGTCAATCAAGCAGGGCTGCTTTGTCCTAGACGGTAACAAGCTTCTTGAGTATTGTGGGAGCTGCACTCATCCAGGTAAGTGGGGAGTATTCTATCACACTCCTGACTTGTGCCTTGTATATGGTGGACAGGCTTTGGGGAGTCAGGAGGTGAGTTGCTTGTTGCAGGATTCCTAGCCTCTGACCTGCTTTTGTAGCCACAGTATTTATATGGCTAATCCAGTTCAGTTTCTGGTCAATGGTAACCCCAAGGATGTTGAGGATGGGGAATTCAGCATTGTTAATGTTGTTAAATAATAAGGGAAGATGGTCAGTTTCTCTCTTGTTGGAGATAGTCATTGCCTGGCACTTGTGTGATGTGAATGTTATCAGCCCAAGCCTGAATATTGTACAGGTCTTGATGCATGTGGACATGCACTCCTTCAGTATCTGAACAGTCACTGATATTACTGAACATTATGCAATCAGCAGTGAACATCCCCACTTCTATAAGCTGACTTGTGGCTCAGTTGGTAGCAATCCAGCCTCAGAGCCAGGTGGTCCCAAGTACAAGTCTTGCTTGATGACTACAGATGTAGAGTTCACAACATGCCCTACCAGGCTGCAAATCCTTCAGTACTACACACCACCCTCCAAGGGAGAAGAGAGGGTGAAGATATACAGATAAACATCTCCAATTCTGACCATATGATGGAGGAAGAGTCATTGATGAAGATAGTTGGGCTGAGGAACTCCTGCAGTGATGTCCTGGAACTGAGTTGATTGACATCCATCAACGACAACCACTTTCCTTTGTGCTAGGTATAATTCCCAAGACAGTGGAGAGCTGTTCCCATTGTCAGGGTTTCCTACACATGGTCAAATGCTGCCCTGATGTGCAGGGGTGTCACTCACACCTCACCTCTTGAGTTTAGCTCTTTCTGTCCGTATTTGAACCAAGGCTGTAATGATGTCAGGAGCCGAGTGGCCCTGGAGGAACCCAAACTGAGCGTTGGTGAGTAGGTGTTTGAGAGTAGACTGATGGGGCGGTAACTGGCTGGGTTGCATTTTGAGATGGACCTACCTGGACAATTTTTAACATTGCCGGGTAGATGCCTGCATTGTAGCTGTACTTGAACTGCTTGTCCAGGGGCATGGCTAATTCAGGAGGACAAGTCTTCAGTACTATTGCTGGAATGTTGTCAGAGCCCATAGCCTTTGCAGTTTCTAGTGCCTTCAGCTGTTTCTTGATATCATGTGGAGTGAATCGAATTGGCTGATGACTGGCATCTGTGATGCTAAGGACCTCTGGAGGAGCCCGAGATGGATCGTCCACTCAGCACTTCTGGCTGAAGATATTTGCATCTTTGGTTGCATCAGCTTTGTCTTCAGCACTGCTGTGCTGGACTCCCCCATCATTAAGGATGGCGTTGTTTGTGGAGCCTCCTCCTCCAGTGAGTTGTTTAATTGTCCACCACCATTCACTACTGGATGTGGCAGGACTGCAGAGCTTAGACCTGATCTTTTAGTAGTGGGATCGCTTAGCTCTGTCATTCTGATTCTGTTTGGCATGCAAGTGGTCCTGTGTTGTAGCTTCACTAGGTTGGCAGCTCATTTTTAGGTATGCCTGGTGCTGCTCTTGGCATGCCTTCCTACACTTCTCATTTGTGACTGATCAACAAATGAAAACAAGCACATCATTGTTTCAATGATTGTTCTCCCAATGCTCAGTGACCAGGAGATCAGAATCCTGTATCCGTGTCTGCAGGGGTTCCTTTTGTCCAGCTCAGTGACCCAGCATGAGGGTGACCTTGATTCCCCTTGTCCAGGCTCAATCACGAGGTATCATCCTTACTGATGGTGCAGCACAGTCCCAGGATATCACTGCAGGAGTTCCTCAGGGTCTTGTCCTCGGCCCAACCATCTTCAGCTGCTTCATCAATGACCTTCCTTCCATCATAAGGTCAGAAGTGGGGATGTTCGCTGATGATTGCACAATGTTCAGCACCATTCACAACTCCTCAGATACTGAAACAGTTTGTGTCTATATGTAGCAAGACCTGGACAACATTCAGACTTGGGTTGATGAGTGGCAAGTAACATTCGTGCCACACAATTCAGTGGCATTACCATCACTGAATCCCCCACTATCAACATCCTGGGGTTACCATTGACCAGAAACTGAACTGGACCAGCCATATAAATAATGTGGCTACAAAAGCAGGACAGAGGCTGGGAAATTCTGCGGAGAATAACTCACCTCCTGACTCCCCAAAGCCTGTCCACCATCTGCAAGGGCACAAGTCATGAGTGTGATGGAATATTCCCCACTTGCCTGGATGAGTGCAGCTCCAACAACACTCAAGATGTTGACACCATCCAGGACAAAGCAGCCCTGCTTGATTGGCACCCCATCCACCACCTTCAATGTTCACTCCCTCCACCACAGATGCAGAGTGGCAGCAGTGTGTACCATCTACAAGATGCACTGCAGCAATTCACCCCACCCAAAGCTCCTTCGACAGCACCTTCCAAACTCATGACTGCTATCATCTAGAAGGACAAGGGCAGCAGACACATGGGAACACCACCACCTGCAAGTTCCCCCCCAAGCCCCACACCATCCTGACTTGGAAATATATCGCCGTTCCTTCACTGCCACTGGGTCAAAATCCTGGAACTCCCTCCCTAACAGCACTGTGGGTGTACCTACACCACAGTGACTGCAGCGGTTCAAGAAGGCGGCTCACCACCACCTTCTCAAGGGCAATTAGGAATGGGCAATAAATGCTGGCCCAGCCAGCGAAGACCACACCCTGTAAAAGAATAAAAAGAAGCACCTTCTGATGGGTCACTGTGTCCAATGACTGTAGGTGGGGCTTCTCTTCAGATCAGGAGTAAGAGAGAGGCAGTTATTAAAGTCGGAGATGAGCTGGATGATGGTGGGACTGAGCGTATTCAATCCCTCAGTGTCGAAGGTGAGCAGATTGAACAGCTGCTTTCCTTTGCTCTAGTTTTGTCCTGAGGTGTTGATTTAGATTTAGAGCCAGCAAGAAGCAGGTCAATATGTGAGTTGTAAGTCTCTGCCCCTACAGGCAGTTTAATCATAAATGATATCCGCTGTCTGTCACCCCCTCTGTTACTGAACGTCTCTCTCTGTGTCCCTGTGTTTGTGTCTGTCTCTGTATCTCTCCCTCTCTTCATCTCTGTGTGTATTTCTCCATGTCTCTCTGTGTTTGCATGTACCCTCTCTCCCTCTGTGTCTGTATCTCTCTCTCTCTTCCTAACTGTGTGTCTCTCGGTCTATCTCTGTGTGTCTCTGTCTCTCCCCACCTCTGTTTCCCTGTGTGTGTGTGTGTGTGTGTGTGTGTGTGTGTCTCTCTTCCTATCTGTTTGTCTCTCAGCCTATCTATGTGTGTGTGTGTGTGTGTGTGCCTCCATCTCTCTCTGTTTCCCTGTGTGTCTCTCTCTCTTCCAGTCTGTATGTCTCTCAGTCTATCTCTGTGTGTCTCTGTCTCCCTCCATCTCTCTCTGTTCCTCTGTGTGTGTGTGTCTCTCTCTCTCTTCCTGCCTGTGTGTCTCTCAGTCTATCTCTGTGTGTCTCTGTCTCTCTCCATCTCTCTCTGTTCCTCTGTGTGTGTGTGTCTCTCTCTCTCTTCCTGCCTGTGTGTCTCTCGGTCTATCTCTGTGTGTCTCTGTCTCTCTCCATCTCTCTCTGTTCCTCTGTGTGTGTGTGTGTCTCTCTCTCTTCCTGCCTGTGTGTCTCTCGGTCTATCTCTGTGTGTGTGTATCTCACTCTCTCCATCTCTCTCTGTTTCTGTGTGTGTGTCTCTCTCTCTTCCTGCCTGTGTGTCTCAGTCTATCTCTGTGTGCCTATCTCTATCCATCTCTCTCTCTTTTCCTGTGTATCTCTCACTCTCTCTGTCAGTATCTCTATTTTTTCCATTATATAGGGTGTTGAACAGTTCACTCTAACCCATTCATTCAGGTTATTTACACCCTCTTGATATAATCACCCTAGAAGCTCTTCCACCTCCTCATGCTGCTCCTTCCATCAGTTCCTTTGTTGCTCTGAATGCAGCTCATTATAATTCACTTCAGATCCATTAACTACCTGCCAAATGTTCCACAACCAATATCACCATTAACCATGTCCTTGCTGCACCTGCGTTCTTCGATTTTCATTCCTTCATCGAAATCTCTCCTTCTCCCATCAACGTTGCCTCGAGGCTGGTGACACAGACCCTCGAACGTCAGCCTCCCTCCTACAACGAAGTGCCTATTCTCCGCGTGTCCGTTCAGACAGCGATGGTTAACAGGATATTCCGTGGGGGCCTCGCTGCTGATCCCACGCGGACATTTCCAGGACCAGGAGCAGGAGACCAGGCCGCTATTGACTTCCTGAAAATGTGAGGTCATTCACGTTGGACCTAAGAGAAAGGTGGATCAGGGCATTTTCTAAATAGTAAGATGCTGCGGAGGAACAGGGAGAGAGATTTAGGGGTCTGGCTACAGAAATCACTAAAAGCTAGAGGGTAGGTACAAAAATAGCTCAAAAGGTGAATGGAATGTAGGCTCCTATCTCAAGGGAAGGTGAATATAAAATGGTGCAAGTCCTAGGTTCAGACCTGGGTCCTGCACCTCAGGAAGGGGATTTAGCCTTGAGCAAGGTGTAATGCAGATTCACCTGAACAATACCAGAGTTTAGAGAGTTAAATTATGAGGATGGGAGGCAGAAACTAGACTTGTGCTCCATTGGGCTTAGAAGATTAAGGGGAGATCTAACCGAGGTGTTTAACATGTTAAAAGGACTCAATAGTAGGTTCAGATGCTATTAATCTGGTGCTAAAGTCAAGAACAAGAGGGGACATCATCAGAAAATGAGAGCCAGGCCGTTCAGGGGTGAAAACAGGGAGCAGGTTTTCACATTAGGAACATCGACCTGGAACTCTCTTCCCCGCAAAAAGCTGTGGATGCCTGGGGTCAGTTGGAGCTTTCGAGACTGGAATCGATCGATTTTTGTTGGGTACAGGGATTGAGGGAGGTGGAGAAAAGGCAGGGAAATGGAGTTCAGCTACAGGTCAGCTATGGTCAAATTAAAAGGTAGAAGAGGTTCGAGGGGCTGAATAGCCTTCTCCTATGCCTATGAATCCACATCGGGAACAGCTGCTCCCAATCCAGGTAAGATCAGGACAGAGTCGGTCCCGAACTCAGGCTCTTCCTGGACTCAAGTTACCCACAGTGGCACCAATGGAGATGATGCAGTTCTCTCAGGTCTGGTTTGGGTTTGACATAATGTGAAGCTTCCACTGCTCTACCCAGCAAAGTGCCTTGCGCACGAATAAATCCCAATAATCCACTCTGAATCTTCCATAAGAACATAGGAAATAGGAGCAGGATTAGGCTATTCAGCCCTTTGAGTCCGGTCCACCGTTCAATAAGATCATGACTGATATTCTACTTCAACAACATCTATCCTGTACTATCCCCGTACCCTTGATGTCTTTAAAATGCAGAAATCTATTGATCTCCGTCTTACACATGCTCAATAACTGAGTCTCCACAGCCTTCTGCGGCAGAGAATTCCAACAAATCACTACCCTCTGAGTTTTTTATTCGTTCATGGAATGTGGGCATCGGTGGGTAGGCCAGCATTTATTGCCCTTGAGAAGGTGGTGGTGAGCCGCTACAGTCCATGTGGTGTAGGTGCACCCACAGGGAGGGAGTTCCAAGATTTTGACCCAGCATCAGTGAAGGGACAGCAATATATTTTCATGTCAGGATGGTGAGTGACTTGGAGGGGAACGTCCAGGTGGTGGTGTTCCTGGTCTTTCTTTATTATGCATTCAGTGGGATGTGGGCATCGCTGGCTAGGCCAGCATTTATTGCCCATCCCTAATTACCCTTGTTCAGAGGGCATTTACACATTACTGTGCATCTGGAGTAGCAGATTTCCTAGTGAACCAGATGGACTTTTACAACAATTGGCAAGGGTTTCACGGTTGTCATCAGACTTCTAATTCCAGATTTTTATTGAATTCAGATTTCACTATCTGCCGTGGTGGGATTCAGACCCAGGTCCCCAGAGCGTTACCCTGGGTCTCGGGAATACTAGTCAGGGACAATACCACTATGCCATTGCCTCCCCGATTCTAGATGGTAGTGGTCGTGGGTTTGGCAGGTGCTGTCTAAGGAGGCTTGGTGAGCTCCTGCAGTGTATCTTGTAGATGGTACACACACTGCTGCTACCGTGCGTCGGTGGTGGAGGGAGTGAATGTTTGTGGAAAGGGTGCTGATCAAGTGGGCTGCTTTGCCCCTGGATGGTGTTAAGCTTCTTGAGTGTTGTGGGAGCTGCAATCATCCTGGCCAATGGGAAGTATTCCATCACACTCCTGACTTGTGCCTTGTAGATGGTGGACAGGCCTTTGAGATAAAGGCCAATTCTAGGTAATTTCTGTAACTGGACCCCTAAATCTCTGTCTGTTCCTCCACAATTCCCAGCTTCTCACCACTTAGGAAATATATTCTGATCAATCTTTCGGATCCAAAGTGGATGTCCTCACACTTCTCCACAATGAATTCCATCTTCTACAGTTTTGTCCACACATTTAATCTATCGATGTCCCTTTAAGACTCTCTGTTCCTGTCAACGCTATTTACTCTGTCACCAAGCTTGGATTTGTAAAGGGTGAGTCATGTCTGACAAACATAGTTGAATTTTGGCAGTTAATGGAGTGGCTATGGATGTTATAAATATGGAACCAGAAGACATTGGATAAGGTTCCACACAAGAGACTGTTAACAAATCTGAGTGGGCAGGGGGATTTGAGGCAATCTAGTGACACGGGCAGGGATTTGATTCGGGGGTAGGAGGGACAGAGTGAAGAAATTCTCCCTTGTCTTAGTCCTAAATGATCTGCGCCTTATTCTGAGACTGTGTCTCCCTGTTCCAGACCCCCAGACAGGGGAACACCTTTCCTGCATCTACCCTGTCGAGCCCTGTAAGAATTTTTCGTATTTGAACGAGATCATTTCTCATTCTTCTAAACTCCAGGGAACAAAGGAGAAATGAGGAGTGAGGGTCTTGGGGAGATGGGGAATGAGGGACTGGGGAAGACAAGGAGGGAGGGACTGGGTGAGATGGGGAGTGAGGGGCTGGGGGAGATGGGGATTGAGGGGCTGGGGGAGATGGGGAGTGAGGGACTTGGGGTAGATGGGGAGTGAGGGGCTGGGGGAGACGGGGAGTGAGGGGCTGGGGGAGACGGGGAGTGAGGGGCTGGGGGAGATGGGGAGTGAGGGACTTGGGGTAGATGGGGAGTGAGGGGCTGGGGGAGACGGAGAGTGAGGGGCTGGGGGAGACGGGGAGTGAGGGGCTGGGGGAGACGGGGAGTGAGGGGCTGGGGGAGATGGGGAGTGAGGGGCTGCGGGAGATGAGTGAGGGACTGGGGGAGACAGGGAGTGAGTGGCTGGGGGAGATGGGGAGTGAGGGGCTGGGGGAGACGGGGAGTGAGGGGCTGGGGGAGACGGGCAGTGAGGGACTGGGGGAGACGGGGAGTGAGGGGCTGGGGGAGACGGGGAGTGAGGGACTGGGGGAGAGGTGGAGTGAGGAGTTGGGGGAGACAGGGAGTGAGGGGCTGGGGGAGACGGGGAGTGAGGGACTGGGGGAGACGGGGAGTGAGAGGCTGGGGGAGATCGGGAGTGAGGGCCTGGGGGAGACGGGGAGTGAGAGGCTGGGGGAGATGGGGAGTGAGGGCCTGGGGGAGACGGGGAGTGAGGGGCTGGGAGAGGTGGAGTGAGGGGCTGGTCTGTTCCTGCTATGTTGAGGAGTGAAGGTGGAGTTTGGTTGAAATGGACATTTGCTGCTCCTGGTATTGAATTCTATTTCAGTGCAGCTGCTGGTTATTTGCTGACTGACAGATTGTGATCTTTAATGTTAAATTGTCACACAAACCATCACACACACCTGGTCCCAGAGACCCAGCTTCAAAGGCTGAGAAACAGTGTTGATCACAATCAGTTTGTGAGAGAGGGTCATTCGAGCCAACTGGTGTTTGTGACTCAAACACGAACTTTAGCATCACGTGTCCTACTGGATGCTTCTTCTCCCTTAAGTGACAAAGGGCTATGAGCTGAATAAAAAAACAAAAAGACAATGTCAAACGCAGAGAGACACATGCACATGTGTGCGCACACGCACACAATAAATTCCAATCTTGCTGGTGACACCAAAATCCCAAAACTGAAAACAAGGATCCATCCCAGAGGGGTCTAACCTTGAAATTCTAGTGCCTGGGAACATGGTGCACTGACCAGGAGGCTAGGGACCTACTAGTTCAAAGTCTGTTGTGGGGAGATTACTAGAATCATGGGACAAAGTATTTGGAGCAACTGATCTGATCAGACAGAGGGAGCTTGGATTTGTAAAGGGTGAGTCATGTCTGACAAATGTTGCTGAATTTTGGCAGCTAATGGAGTGACTGCGGATGTTATAAATATGGAACCAGAAGACATTGGATGGGGTTCCACATAAGAGGCTGTCAACAAATCTGAGTGGGCAGGGGGATTTGAGGCAATCTAGTGATATGGGCAGGGGATTGATTAGGAGGAAGGAGGCGGAGTAACGATCATGGGTCCGAACTCCCATTGGCTAGTGGCGCCTCCTCGGGTCTAAACTGGGAACTCAGTGTTTCACTACTTTTATAATCGACTTAGTCTTAGGTAAAGGAATAGGGGGCCCTAAGGTTGGCGACAGTAAATAGCGTTGACAGGAGCAGAGAGTCTTAAAGGGACATCGATAGATTAAATGTGTGGACAAAACTGCAATTCATTGTGGGGGAAGTGTGAGGTCATCCACCTTGGATCAGGAAGGTTGATTAGAATATATTTTCTAAGTGGTGAGAAGCTGGGAATTGTGAAGGAGCAGATAGAGATTTAGGGGTCCAATGGACAGAAATGACCTGGAATTGGCCTTTATCCCGAAGGGCTGGACTATAGAGGGGTAGGAGTTACATTACAGTTGTAGAGAGCTCTGTTTGGATCCCATGTAGAGTTCAGTTTTGGCAACCCACCTCAGGGGGAAGTGCACTGTCGATCGCCAGAATGATATCAGGACTGGGGCGGGGTTACATTATGAGGACATGTTACATCAATTAGGCTTGTCTTCCCTTGAATGTAGGAGATTAAGGGGAGGATTCTCCCCTCGTCAGGTGGGTAGGTGGGTGGGCCCTGGAGCAGCTGCGAAATGGTCCCCCCGCCGGCGATCGGACCCCCACCACCATTGCGCGCCGGCTGGCCAATGAACGGGCAGCCAGCGTGAACTGTGCGCTGAAACGCTCAGCGCTGCCTGGGGGTCGGGGGTCGGGGGTCGGGGGGAGGGCGAGTGTGGAAGTGTGCACATGCTTTGCGGGGGGGGTTGCGCTCAATGCTGCCTGGGTCGGGGTTCGGGGGTCAGGGGTCGGGAGGTGGGGGCGGGGGGAGGGAGGAGGGCGAGCGTGGAAGTGTGCGCATGCGCCGCGGGGGGGGGTGCGCTCAGTGCTGCCTGGGTCGGGGGCCGGGGGTCGGGGGTTGGGGGTCGGGGGTCGGGGGTCGGGAGGAGGGCGAGCGTGGAAGTGGTGCGCATGCGCTGGGGCGGGGTGCACGCTCAGTGAAAGTTCTTTGAGGGCACTGAGCTGCCTCAGGGAGCCGAAGATTCATAACATTCAAAATAAAGATTTAAAAAGGAAGGAAAACATGTCCCCTCATGTGACTCTGTTGGCCGGGCTGGGAAAAACTCCATTTAATTGATTGATTAACTGTCCTCTTAATTGACGGCGGGCGCGCTACCCACTCACACGCGCGCCCACTGACCGAAATATCACGCCAGTGTGCGATGACGTTGGGACGCTCTCCTGATGTCACCACGTGCTATTTCACGCTGGTGTGTGCCAGGCGTGTGCCCGCACGCCAAGGTGAAGATTCAGCCCTAAGGGCTGATCTAATTGAGCTCTTTAAGATGATTAAACCAGTTGATGGAGTAAACAGGGGAAAAAGTACTTCCTCTGGTGATGCACTCCAGGGCGAGGGGGCAGAATCTTAAAACTAGAGCTAGGCTGTTGGGGGATGAGGTCAGGAAGCACTCCTTCACACATAGGGACATAGAAACCTGGAACTCGCTTCCCCAAAAAGCTGTCCTTCCGAAATTCACAACTGACCCATGTGTGACATTGCCCGGGACTTGTGCCTGTTCGCACAGGGTTCAGGTTACAATGGAGTGTGTGAGGTGTGTGAGTGCGGAAGCAGGCCGGTTAGAAGGCCTACCTTGGTTCTCCAACACAGCAGTCCAGCTTCCAACTGGTTGGCCTGTAAACCTCAACCCCTCACCACTCCCCCCTGCCCATCCCCATCATATTCACCCTCAGATTACCCATGTCACCTCTATGCCCCTTCCCCCTCAACCAACTTCATGCCAGCCCATGTCCCTTCAGGATCCCATAACACTCCATGTCATTCAGATCCTCCATGGCACCCCAATGCCCCGTGTACTCTCCATAGCCACTCACCCAATATGCACTATGGGATCCATGCAAAGCAATGGGAATTATTTTAAAATCATTGGAAAAAAATCCTCTAACAATCTAATAAAATCCTGAATTCAAACACAATATTATTGATACCGGAAAAAAACTACCCCAGCGCAAAAAAAAACAATCCTTTAATTGCCCATCAGTTTTGTGAACAAACAAGAAACCACATAAAAGACATATTCTGTTATTCCAGTCTCTTGACAGTTTCAATTGTTCTTGGATCAATGGCCCACCTGTTGAGCTGAAGCTGTTATAAGCTTTTGAAACCCAGCCAAGCATTTGCAATGGCTACAGCTGTCAGAGCAAAAGCTTCCAACTATATTGCCTGGAACTGACAGAATAGAATGATGCTCTATTTCCAGTTGAAAAAGGAGTGCCTGTCCATCAGTGCAGGGGAGCAGGTGAAGATTTGCTTTTCAACTTTCAAAAGCAAGGTTTCTTTTATAAGCCAAATATGGTCAGCTGATTTAAATCACAGTCCAAAACATGGCAGCAGAGGCTGACAGGACATTTCTCTTTTGCATCTTTTTTTTGCATTAAGGCACTTAAGACAGTTGGAAAAATACTGTAAATACGTGACAACAGCCCCACGAGGCTGGTCAATATAAGGGTCAACCTGCTTTCGCAAGGACAGTTCCCTAAGGTGGATCACTACATTAAAAAAACACACCCACATTACAATGCGGCAGCTAATAGCGACATTTGGAGGTTTGAAACTTACCTTTCAGAATGTTCCTGACTCCTCAGCAGTATTCCCCCCACTGCCCCATGGTCACGGGCTCTGTAAGGAGGCGTGGGCTTCCAAAACCCACACGAGGACATAGAAAATAGTGTATGAGTGGAAATGCAATTTTCCTGTGGTCCCCCTCGATGGGGGGCCGTGACCTTGGAAGAGGCGTCTGTGCGTTTTGCACACAAGGCCTTCCCGATCCTCGTGAAAATGGTGTGGGGGCCGGGGAGGCAGGGGGAAAACTGTTTCTCTGGCAAAGGGAATTGAGTTCAGCGTTTCACGGGCGAATTCACATCTCCACCAGGAGACGGAAACCCAGTCCCGGGCTGGGGTCAATCATAAAGGTCAAGGCTGAGATGGGTCGGTTTTGGTTAGGCCATGGGGTATCAAGAGGGTTTGATGGAGCTGAGATGCAGAGCAGCCATGATCTAACTGAATGGCAAAATAGACTCGGTGAAGGGGGGGAGGGGCTGAATGGCCTCCTCCTGTTCCTGTGATTTCTGTGGAGCTGACAGTATCGATTCCAGGCGAGGGGAGGATTGTGTGCGGCGGTGAGGGGCACTGATGGTTAACACAGGCCATTCTGCTTCTAGTGTCGTCGCATTCATCGAACGAGATGTTAAACCAATGCCCATTTGCCCCCTCGGGTGGACACTACCTGAGGAAGCACAGGCGTGTTTTTCCCAGTGTCCAGGCCCATCTTCATCCCTCAATCAAAATTATCTTGTCATTGTCTCACTGCTATTTGTGGGATCTTGCTGTGCACAATATTGGCCGCACCTTCTACATTACAACAGTGACTGCACTTCAAAGGCACCTCATTGGCTGTAAAGTGCTTTGGGAGGGGGCCTGAGGCTGTGACAGGTGCTAGACAAATGCAGGTCTGTCTTTCTTACTGCCAAGTGTCGGAATGTAGTAAGTCTAGTGGAACAGTAGCTGATTTGATTCTAGCCCATGAATATACACAAGGACTCAGTCCATTTCATAGCAAAGTGTTTATCTGTGGTTAGCTGTAGTGATGATGACATATTGGAGTCAGTATAGGCACAGAGGGAGCCAAGCTGCCAGGCACCAGGGTCTCTGACGTGACAACTCTCATTATGTTCAAGTACCTTCGTTGATACAGTAATTACAGAGGGACCAGCTGAGATTTAACTACACATAATGATGGCTTTCCAGAGGCCAAGAGCGTGTGTCCAGTCACAGCAATGGGCATCGATTCCACTTCAGAGCTAAATGTGGAGAGAGCAACATTAAAAGAAATGGTAACAAAACAATCTTCCCAAACTGATTCTTTATAGATTCCCTGTATGGCCAGGAGATAGTGACTGTGGGAGTGAGCTAAGAGTGAGAATGAATGTGGGAGAGAGTGTGGGAGAGAGTGGGAGAGAGTGTGGGAGGGAGTGTGGGAGGGAGTGTGGGAGAGAGTGTGGGAGAGTGTGGGAGAGTGTGGGAGAGAGAGTGGGAGAGAGTGTGGGAGAGAGTGGGAGAGAGTGTGGGAGAGAGTGGGAGAGAGTGTGGGAGAGTGTGGGAGAGAGTGTGGGAGAGTGTGGGAGAGAGTGTGGGAGAGAGAGTGGGAGAGAGTGTGGGAGAGAGTGGGAGAGAGTGGGAGAGAGTGTGGGAGAGAGTGGGAGAGAGTGTGGGAGAGTGTGGGAGAGAGTGTGGGAGAGAGAGTGGGAGAGAGTGTGGGAGAGAGTGGGAGAGAGTGGGAGAGAGTGTGGGAGAGAGTGGGAGAGAGTGTGGGAGAGTGTGGGAGAGAGAGTGTGGGAGAGAGTGTGGGAGAGTGTGGGAGAGTGTGGGAGAGAGTGTGGGAGAGAGTGGGAGAGAGTGGGAGAGAGTGTGGGAGAGAGTGGGAGAGAGTGTGGGAGAGTGTGGGAGAGAGAGTGTGGGAGAGAGTGTGGGAGAGAGTGGGAGAGAGTGTGGGAAAGAGTGGGGAGTGAGTGTGAGAATGAGTGGGAGCATGGAAGTCAGTGTGAGAGAGAGAGTGTGGGAGTTAGTCTGAGCGTGTGAGTAATTATGGAGCGAGTGTGGGAGTGAGTGTGGGAGTGAGGAGGGAGTGAGTGTGAGAGTGAGTGTGGGAGTGACTGTGGCTGTGTTCCCGTGTGTACAACTGTGGGTGTATTCGTTGGCTAAAATGATTAATTGATGAGGACAGGATCTAGACTTCTATTCCTCTGTGTATAGAGGATGAAAAGTGATGTGAGTGAAGTGTTTCGGGTGAGTTAAGGAGTTGGTGGGGTAAATAAAGAGCAACTCTTTCCTCTGCTCGAGGGAGGGGGGTCCCAGAATAAAAGGGTATCTATGTGTACTCTGTGTTTTGTGGATCTGTGTGGCTGTTTCTGTGGGGGGGTGTGTGTGGGTATTTCTGTGGGGGCGTGTGTGGGTATTTCTGTGGGGGTGTGTGTGGGTATTTCTGTGGGGGTGTGTGTGGGTATTTCTGTGGGGGGGGCGTGTGTGTATTTCTGTGGGGGGGTGTGTGGATATTTCTGTGGGGGGTGGTGTGTGGGTTTTTCTGTGGGGGTGTGTGTGGGTTTTTCTGTGGGGGTGTGTGTGGGTATTTCTGTGGGGGTGTGTGTGGGTGTTTCTGTGGGGGTGTGTGTGGGTATTTCTGTGGGTGTGTGTGTGTGTATTTCTGTGCGGGTGTGTGTGGGTATTTCTGTGGGGGTGTGTGTGGGTATTTCTGTGGGGGGGGGTGTGTGTGGGTATTTCTGTGGGTGTGTGTGTGGGTATTTCTGTGTGTGTGTGGCTGTTTGTGTGGGGGCGTGTGGTTGTTTCTGTGGGGGTGTGTGTGGGTATTTCTGTGGGGGTGTGTGTGGGTATTTCTGTGGGGGTGGGTGTGGGTATTTCTGTGGGGGTGTGTGTGGGTGTTTCTGTGGGGGTGTGTGTGGGTATTTCTGTGGGTGTGTGTGTGTGTATTTCTGTGCGGGTGTGTGTGGGTATTTCTGTGGGGGTGTGTGTGGGTACTTCTGTGGGGGGGGGGGGGGGGTGTGTGGGTATTTCTGTGGGGGTGTGTGTGGGTATTTCTGTGGGGGTGTGTGTGGGTACTTCTGTGGGGGGTGTGTGGGTATTTCTGTGGGGGTGTGTGTGTGTATTTCTGTGGGGGTGTGTGTGGGTATTTCTGTGGGGGTGTGTGTGGGTGTTTCTGTGGGGGTGTGTGTGGGTATTTCTGTGGGGGTGTGTGTGGCTGTTTCTGTGGGGGTGTGTGTCGGTATTTCTGTGGGGGTGTGTGTGGGTATTTCTGTGGGGGTGTGTGTGGGTATTTCTGTGGGAGTGTGTATGGCTGTTTCTGTGGGGGGGTGTGTGCGTATCTCTGTGGGGGGGTGTGTGGGTATTTCTGTGGGAGTGTGTGTGGGTATTTCTGTGGGGGTGTGTGTGGGTATTTCTGTGGGGGTGTGTGTGGGTATTTCTGTGGGGGTGTGTGTGGGTATTTCTGTGGGGGTGTGTGTGGGTATTTCTGTGGGGGTGTGTGTGTGCGTATCTCTGTGGGGGGGTGTGTGGGTATTTCTGTAGGGGTGTGTGTGGGTATTTCTGTGGGGGTGTGTGTGGGTATTTCTGTGGGGGTGTGTGTGGGTATTTCTGTGGGGGGGTGGTGTGTGGGTATTTCTGTGGGGGTGTGTGTGGGTATTTCTGTGGGAATGTGTGTGGGTATTTGTGTGTGTGTGTGTAGCTGTTTCTTTGGGTGTGTGTGTGGCTGTTTGTGTGGGGGGGCGTGTGGTTGTTTCTGTGGGGGTGTGTGTGGGTATTTCTGTGGGGGTGTGTGTGGGTATTTCTGTGGGGGTGTGTGTGCGTGTTTCTGTGGGGGGGGGTGTGGGTATTTCTGTGGGGGTGTGTGTGGGTATTTCTGTGGGGGTGTGTGTGGGTATTTCTGTGGGGGTGTGTGTGGGTATTTCTGTGGGGGTGTATATGGGTCTTTCTGTGGGGGTGTGTGTGGGTATTTCTGTGGGGGGTGTGTGGGTATTTCTGTGTGTGTGTGGCTGTTTCTGTGGGTGTGTGTGTGTGGCTGTTTGTGTGGGGGGGCGTGTGGTTGTTTCTGTGGGGGTGTGTGTGGGTATTTCTGTGGGGGTGTGTGTGGGTATTTCTGTGGGGGGGGGGTGTATGGGTGTTTCTGTGGAGGTGTGTGTGGGTATATCTGTGGGGGTGTGTGTGGGTGTTTCTGTGGGGGTGTGTGTGGCTGTTTCTGTGGGGGTGTGTGTGGGCATTTCTGTGGGGGTGTGTGTGGGTATTTCTGTAGGAGTGTGTGTGGGTGTTTCTGTGGGGGTGTGTGTGGGTGTTTCTGTGGGGGTGTGTGTGGCTGTTTCTGTGGGGGTGTGTGTGGGCATTTCTGTGGGGGTGTGTGTGGGTATTTCTGTAGGAGTGTGTGTGGGTGTTTCTGTGGGGGTGTGTGTGGCTGTTTATGTGGGAGTGTGTGTGGGTGTTTCTGTGGGGGTCTGTGTGTGGCTGTTTACGTGGGGGTGTGTGTGGCTGTTTCTGTGGGGGGTGTGTGTGGGTATTTCTGTGGGGAATGTGTGTGGGTATTTCTGCGGGGGTGTGTGTGGGTGTTTCTGTGGGGGTGTGTGTGGCTGTTTCTGTGTAGGGGTGTGTGGGTGTTTCTGTGGGGGTGTGTGTGGGTATTTATGTGGGGGTGTGTGTGGGTATTTCTGTGGGGGGTGGGTGTGTGTGGGTATTTCTGTGGGTGTGTGTGTGGGTATTTCTGTGTGTGTGTGGCTGTTTCTGTGGGTGTGTGTGTGGCTGTTTGTGTGGGGGCGTGTTGTTGTTTCTGTGGGGGTGTGTGTGGGTATTTCTGTGGGGGTGTGTGTGGGTATTTCTGTGGGGGTGTGTGTGTGTATTTCTGTGGGGGTGGGTGTGGGTATTTCTGTGGGGGTGTGTGTGGGTGTTTCTGTGGGGGTGTGTGTGGGTATTTCTGTGGGTGTGTGTGTGTGTATTTCTGTGGGGGTGGGGTGAGTATTTCTGTGGGTGTGTGTGTGGGTGTTTCTGTGCGGGTGTGTGTGGGTATTTCTGTGGGGGTGTGTGTGGGTACTTCTGTGGGGGGGGGGGTGTGTGGGTATTTCTGTGGGGGTGTGTGTGGGTATTTCTGTGGGGGTGTGTGTGGGTACTTCTGTGGGGGGGGGTGTGTGGGTATTTCTGTGGGGGTGTGTGTGTGTATCTCTGTGGGGGTGTGTGTGGGTATTTCTGTGGGGGTGTGTGTGGGTGTTTCTGTGCGGGTGTGTGTGGGTATTTCTGTGGGGGTGTGTGTGGGTACTTCTGTGGGGGGGTGTGTGGGTATTTCTGTGGGGGTGTGTGTGGGTATTTCTGTGGGGGTGTGTGTGGCTGTTTCTGTGGGGGTGTGTGTGGGTATTTCTGTGGGGGTGTGTGTGGGTATTTCTGTGGGGGTGTGTGTGGGTATTTCTGTGGGAGTGTGTATGGCTGTTTCTGTGGGGGTGTGTGTGCGTATCTCTGTGGGGGGGTGTGTGGGTATTTCTGTGGGAGTGTGTGTGTGTATTTCTGTGGGGGTGTGTGTGGGTATTTCTGTGGGGGTGTGTGTGCGTATCTCTGTGGGGGGGTGTGTGGGTATTTCTGTAGGGGTGTGTGTGGGTATTTCTGTGGGGGTGTGTGTGGGTATTTCTGTGGGGGTGTGTGTGGGTATTTCTGTGGGGGGGTGGTGTGTGGGTATTTCTGTAGGGGTGTGTGTGGGTATTTCTGTGGGAATGTGTGTGGGTATTTCTGTGTGTGTGTGTGGCTGTTTCTTTGGGTGTGTGTGTGGCTGTTTGTGTGGGGGGGCGTGTGGTTGTTTCTGTGGGGGTGTGTGTGGGTATTTCTGTGGGGGTGTGTGTGGGTATTTCTGTGGGGGTGTGTGTGCGTGTTTCTGTGGGGGGGGTGTGGGTATTTCTGTGGGGGTGTGTGTGGGTATTTCTGTGGGGGTGTGTGTGGGTATTTCGGTGGGGGTGTGTGTGGGTATTTCTGTGGGGGTGTATATGGGTCTTTCTGTGGGGGTGTGTGTGGGTATTTCTGTGGGGGGTGTGTGGGTATTTCTGTGTGTGTGTGGCTGTTTCTGTGGGTGTGTGTGTGTGGCTGTTTGTGTGGGAGTGTGTGTGGGTGTTTCTGTGGGGGTCTGTGTGTGGCTGTTTACGTGGGGGTGTGTGTGGCTGTTTCTGTGGGGGGTGTGTGTGGGTATTTCTGTGGGGAATGTGTGTGGGTATTTCTGCGGGGGTGTGTGTGGGTGTTTCTGTGGGGGTGTGTGTGGCTGTTTCTGTGTAGGGGTGTGGGGGTGTGTGTGGGTATTTATGTGGGGGTGTGTGTGGCTGTTTCTGTGGGGGGGTGTGTGTGGGTCTTTCTGTGGGGGTGTGTGTGGGTATTTCTGTGGGGGTGTGTGTGGGTATTTGTGTGGGGGTGTGTGTGGGTATTTCTGTGGGGGTGTGTGTGGGTATTTGTGTGGGGGTGTGTGTGGGTATTTCTGTGGGGGTGTGTGTGGGAATTTCTGTGGGGGTGTGTGTGGGTGTTTCTGTGGGGGTGTGTGTGGGTATTTGTGTGGGGGTGTGTGGGGGTGTTTCTGTGGGGGTGTGTGTGGGTATTTCTGTGGGGGGTGTGGGTATTTCTCTGTGGGTGTGTGTGGGTATTTCTGTGGGCGGTGTGGGTATTTCTGTGGGGATGTGTGTGTGTATTTCTGTGGGGTTGTGTGTGGGTATTTCTGTGGGGGTGTGTGTGGGTATTTCTGTGGGGGGGGGGGTGTGGGTATTTCTGTGTGTGTGTGGCTGTTTCTGCAGGGGTGTGTGTGGGTATTTCTGTGGGTGTGTGTGTGGCTGTTTCTGTGGGGGGGGGCGTGTGGTTGTTTCTGTGGGGGTGTGTGTGGGTATTTCTGTGGGGGTGTGTGTGTGTATTTCTGTGGGGGTGTGTGTGGCTGTTTCTGTGGGGGGGCGTGTGGATATTTATGTGGGGGTGTGTGTGGGTATTTCTGTGGGGGTGTGTGTGTGTATTTCTGTGGGGGTGTGTGTGTGTATTTTTGTAGGGGTGTTTGTGGATGTTTCTGTGGGTGTGTGTATGGCTGTTTCAGTGGGGGTGTGTGTGGGTATTTCTGTGGGGGTGTGTGTGTGTGTATTTGTGTGGGGGTGTGTGTGGGTATTTCTGTGGGGGTGTGTGTGGCTGTTTCTGTGAGGGGGCGTGTGGATATTTCTGTGGGTGTGCGTGTGGGTATTTCTGTGGGGGGGTGGGTGTGTGGGTTTTTCTGTGGGGGTGTGAGTGGGTATTTCTGTGGGGGTGTGCGTGGCTGTTTCTGTGGGGGTGTGTGTGGGTATTTCTGTGGGGGTGTGTGTGGGTATTTCTGTGGGGGTGTGTGTGGCTGTTTCTGTGGGGGTGTGTGTGCGTATTTCTGTGGGGGTGTGTGTGGGTATTTCTGTGGGGGTGTGTGTGGGTATTTCTGTGGGGGTGTGTGTGGGTATTTCTGTGGGGGGGGGTGTGTGGGTATTTCTGTGGGGGTGTGTGTGGGTATTTCTGTGGGGGGGGTGTGTGTGGGTATTTCTGTGGGTGTGTGTTTGGGTATTTCTGTGTGTGTGTGGCTGTTTCTGTGGGTGTGTGTGTGGCTGTTTGTGTGGGGGCGTGTGGTTTTTTCTGTGGGGGTGTGTGTGGGTATTTCTGTGGGGGTGTGGGGGTGTATTTCTGTGGGGGTGTGTGTGTGTATTTCTGTGGGGGTGGGGGTGGGTATTTCTGTGGGGGTGTGTGTGGGTGTTTCTGTGGGGGTGTGTGTGGGTATTTCTGTGGGGGTGTGTGTGTGTATTTCTGTGGGGGTGGGGGTGGGTATTTCTGTGGGGGTGTGTGTGGGTGTTTCTGTGCGGGTGTGTGTGGGTATTTCTGTGGGGGTGTGTGTGGGTACTTCTGTGGGGGTGTGGGTGTGTGGGTATTTCTGTGGGGGTGTGTGTGTGTATTTCTGTGGGGGTGGGGGTGGGTATTTCTGTGGGGGTGTGTGTGGGTGTTTCTGTGCGGGTGTGTGTGGGTATTTCTGTGGGGGTGTGTGTGGGTACTTCTGTGGGGGGGGGGGGTGTGTGGGTATTTCTGTGGGGGTGTGTGTGTGTATTTCTGTGGGGGTGGGGGTGGGTATTTCTGTGGGGGTGTGTGTGGGTGTTTCTGTGCGGGTGTGTGTGGGTATTTCTGTGGGGGTGTGTGTGGGTACTTCTGTGGGGGGGGATGTGTGGGTATTTCTGTGGGGGTGTGTGTGGGTATTTCTGTGGGGGTGTGTGTGGGTATTTCTGTGGGGGTGTGTGTGGGTATTTCTGTGGGGGTGTGTGTGTGTATTTCTGTGGGGGTGGGGGTGGGTATTTCTGTGGGGGTGTGTGTGGGTGTTTCTGTGCGGGTGTGTGTGGGTATTTCTGTGGGGGTGTGTGTGGGTACTTCTGTGGGGGGGGATGTGTGGGTATTTCTGTGGGGGTGTGTGTGGGTATTTCTGTGGGGGTGTGTGTGGCTGTTTCTGTGGGGGTGTGTGTCGGTATTTCTGTGGGGGTGTGTGTGGGTATTTCTGTGGGGGTGTGTGTGGGTATTTCTGTGGGAGTGTGTATGGCTGTTTCTGTGGGGGTGTGTGTGCGTATCTCTGTGGGGGGGGGGTGTGGGTATTTCTGTGGGGGTGTGTGTGTATTTCTGTGGGGGTGTGTGTGGGTATTTGTGTGGGGGTGTGTGGGGGTGTTTCTGTGGGGGTGTGTGGGGGTGTTTGTGTGGGGGTGTGTGGGGGTGTTTCTGTGGGGGTGTGTGTGGGTATTTGTGTGGGGGTGTGTGGGGGTGTTTCTGTGGGGGTGTGTGTGGGTATTTCTGTAGGGGTGTGTGTGGGTATTTCTGTGGGGTTGTGTGTGGGTATATCTGTGGGGGTGTGTGTGGGTATTTCTGTGGGGGTGTGTGTGGGTATGTGTGAGTTTGTAGGCATGGATTAGGGTTCAAAATACAAGGGAGAGGATGACAAAGAGCATTGAGCTGCTTCTCCTATCAGATTCGGTCTCTCCTGAACTTGCTGCTTCTCCAAAGATAGAATCTATGATTGGAGAAGCAGGAAGGACGCGAGAGAGAGAGAACCCGAGACTGGAAGGGCTGCAGCAGTAGCATGGGAGAGACAGAAGAGAGGGAAAGCAAGATGGTGGTGGATCAGTGTAGGTAAAGTGTTTCTGGCTGTGTCTGTGAGAGAGGGAGAGAGAGGGAGAGAGAGGTGGGGAGGGAGAGAGGGAGAGGGAGGGAGAGAAAGAAGGAGGGTGGGAGAGAGAGGAGGGGTTAGGGAGGGGGAGAGTGCAGAAGAGAGAGGGGAGAGAGGGAGGGAGAGAAGGGGATGAAGGGAGGGAGAGAGAGGGAGAGTGTATGTGTATGAGAGAAAGTCAGGGTGAATGTGGGTGAGAGAGAGTGTGGACGTGAGAGAGAGAGAAAGTGTGTGTGGGTTTTTGTGAGAGAGAGATGGAAACTGTGTGAGAGAGGTTGAATGTGTATGTGAGAGAGAGGGTGAGTGTTTGAGTGAGAGAGAGAATGAGTGAGAGAATGTGTAATTTTGTGTGAGAGTGTGTGTGTGATAGAGTGTGTATGAGAGAAAGAATGTGTGTGAGAGAGATTTTTTAATGTGTGTGAGAGATGGTGAGTGTGTGTGTGAGAGAGATGGTGAGTGTGTGTGTGTGTGTGAGAGATGGTGAGTGTGTGTGTGTGTGTGAGATGGATGATGGTCAGTGTGTGTGTGAGAGAGAGATGGTGAGTGTGTGTGTGTGTGTATGTGTGTGTGTGAGAGATGGTGAGTGTGTGTGTGAGAGAGAGATGGTGAGTGTGTGTGTGTGTGAGATGGTGTGTGTGTGTGTGTGAGAGAGATGGTGAGTGTGTGTGTGTGAGAGATGGTGTGTGTGTGTGTGTGAGAGAGATGGTGAATGTGTGTGTGTGTGAGAGATGGTGAGTGTGTGTGTGAGAGAGATAGTGAGTGTGTGTGTGTGTATGTGTGTGTGTGAGAGATGGTGAGTGTGTGTGAGAGAGATAGTGAGTGTGTGTGTGTGTGAGAGATGGTGAGTGTGTGTGTGAGAGAAAGATGGTGAGTGTGTGTGTGTGTGAGATGGTGTGTGTGTGTGTGAGAGAGATGGTGAGTGTGTGTGTGTGTGAGAGATGGTGAGTGTGTGTGTGTGAGAGAGAGATGGTGTGTGTGTGTGTGTGTGTGTGTGAGATGGTGTGTGTGTGTGTGTGAGAGAGATGGTGGTGTGTGTGTGTGAGAGATGGTGAGTGTGTGTGTGAGAGATGGTGAGTGTGTGTGTGAGAGAGATGGTGTGTGTGTGTGTGTGTGTGAGAGAGATGGTGAGTGTGTGTGTGTGAGAGATGGTGAGTGTGTGTGTGTGAGAGAGAGTGGTGAGTGTGTGTGTGAGAGATGGTGAGTGTGTGTATGTGAGAGAGATGGTGAGTGTGTGTGTGTGTGAGAGGTGGTGAGTGTGTGGTGAGAGAGAGATGGTGCGCGGTGTGTGTGTGAGAGTGGTGGAGTGTGTGTGAGAGAGATGGTGAGTGTGTGTGTGTGTATGTGTGTTTGTGTGTGAGAGAGATGGTGAGTGTGTGTGTGTGAGAGAGATGGTGAGTGTGTGTGTGTGTGAGAGAGAGATGGTGAGTGTGTGTGTGTGAGAGGAGATGGTGTGTGTGTGTGTGAGAGATGGTGTGTGTGTATGTGTGTGAGAGAGATGGTTAGTGTGTGTGTGTGAGAGAGATGGTGTGTGTGTGTGTGAGAGAGATGGTGAATGTGTGTGTGTGTGTGAGAGATGGTGAGTGTGTGTGTGTGAGAGAGATGGTGTGTGTGTGTGTGAGAGAGATGGTGAGTGTGTGTGAGAGAGATGGTGAGTGTGTGTGTGTGAGAGATGGTGTGTGTGTGTGTGAGAGAAAGATGGTGTGTGTGTGAGAGAGATGGTGAATGTGTGTGTGTGTGAGAGATGGTGAGTGTGTGTGTGTGAGAGAGAGATGGTGTGTGTGTGTGTGTGTGTGTGAGATGGTGAGTGTGTGTGTGTGTGTGAGAGAGATGGTGTGTGTGTGTGTGTGAGAGATGGTGAGTGTGTGTGTGAGAGATGGTGAGTGTGTGTGTGAGAGAGATGGTGTGTGTGTGTGTGTGTGTGTGAGAGAGATGGTGAGTGTGTGTGTGAGAGATGGTGAGTGTGTGTGTGTGAGAGAGATGGTGAGTGTGTGTGTGAGAGATGGTGAGTGTGTGTGTGTGAGAGAGATGGTGAGTGTGTGTGTGTGTGAGAGAGATGGTGAGTGTGTGTGTGAGAGAGAGATGGTGCGCGTGTGTGTGTGAGAGATGGTGAGTGTGTGTGAGAGAGATGGTGAGTGTGTGTGTGTATGTGTGTTTGTGTGTGAGAGAGATGGTGAGTGTGTGTGTGTGAGAGAAATGGTGAGTGTGTGTGTGAGAGAGAGATGGTGAGTGTGTGTGTGTGAGAGAGATGGTGTGTGTGTGTGTGTGAGAGATGGTGTGTGTGTATATGTGTGAGAGAGATGGTGAGTGTGTGTGTGTGAGAGAGATGGTGTGTGTGTGTGTGAGAGAGATGGTGAATGTGTGTGTGTGTGTGAGAGATGGTGAGTGTGTGTGTGTGAGAGAGATGGTGTGTGTGTGTGTGAGAGAGATGGTGAGTGTGTGTGTGAGAGATGGTGAGTGTGTGTGTGTGAGAGATGGTGTGTGTGTGTGTGAGAGAAAGATGGTGTGTGTGTGAGAGAGATGGTGAATGTGTGTGTGTGTGAGAGATGGTGAGTGTGTGTGTGTGAGAGAGATGGTGTGAGTGTGTGTGTGTGAGAGATGGTGAGTGTGTGTGTGAGAGAGATGGTGTGTGTGTGTGTGTGAGAGATGGTGTGTGTGTGTGTGTGAGAGAGATGGTGAGTGTGTGTGTGAGAGAGATAGTGAGTGTGTGTGTGTGTGTGTGAGAGATGGTGAGTGTGTGTGAGAGAGATAGTGAGTGTGTGTGTGTGTGAGAGATGGTGAGTGTGTGTGTGAGAGAGAGATGGTGAGTGTGTGTGCGTGAGAGAGATGGTATGTGTGTGTGTGTGAGAGATGGTGTGTGTGTGTGTGAAAGAGATGGTGCGTGTGTGTGTGTGAGAGATGGTGAGTGTGTGTGTGAGAGAGATGGTGAGTGTGTGTGTGTGAGATGGTGAGTGTGTGAGAGAGATGGTGTGTGTGTGTGTGTGTGAGAGATGGTGAGTGTGTGTGTGAGAGATGGTGAGTGTGTGTGTGTGTATGTGTGTGGTGAGAGAGATGGTGAGTGTGTGTGGGAGGGGTGTGTGTGTGTGAGAGAGAGATGGTGAGTGTGTGTGTGTGAGAGAGATGGTGTGTGTGTGTGTGTGAGAGATGGTGTGTGTGTGTGTGTGAGAGAGATGGTGAGTGTGTGTGTGTGAGAGAGATGGTGTGTGTGTGTGTGAGAGAGATGGTGAATGTGTGTGTGTGTGTGAGAGATGGTGAGTGTGTGTGTGTGAGAGAGATGGTGAATGTGTGTGTGTGAGAGAGATGGTGAGTGTGTGTGTGAGAGATGGTGTGTGTGTGTGTGTGAGAGATGGTGTGTGTGTGTGTGAGAGAAAGATGGTGTGTGTGTGAGAGAGATGGTGAATGTGTGTGTGTGTGAGAGATGGTGAGTGTGTGTGTGTGAGAGAGATGGTGTGTGTGTGTGTGTGTGTGAGATGGTGAGTGTGTGTGTGTGTGTGTGAGAGAGATGGTGTGTGTGTGTGTGTGGGAGATGGTGAGTGTGTGTGTGAGAGATGGTGAGTGTGTGTGTGAGAGAGACGGTGTGTGTGTGTGTGTGTGTGTGAGAGAGATGGTGAGTGTGTGTGTGAGAGATGGTGAGTGTGTTTGTGAGAGAGATGGTGAGTGTGTGTGTGAGAGATGGTGACTGTGTGTGTGTGAGAGAGATGGTGAGTGTGTGTGTGTGAGAGAGATGGTGAGTGTGTGTGTGAGAGAGATGGTGAGTGTGTGTGTGTGTGTGTGAGATGGTGAGTGTGTGTGTGTGTGTGAGAGATGGTGTGTGTGTTGTTGTGTGTTTGTGTGTGAGAGAGATGGTGAGTGTGTGTGTGGTGAGAGAGATGGTGAGTGTGTGTGTAGAGTGGGTGTGTGTGTGTGTGAGAGATGGTGTGTGTGTGTGTGAGAGAGATGGTGAGTGTGTGTGTGTGTGAGAGATGGTGTGTGTGTGTGTGAGAGGAGATGGTGAGTGTGTGTGTGTGAGAGATGGTGAGTGTGTGTGTGAGAGAGATGGTGAGTGTGTGTGTGTGTGTGAGATGGTGAGTGTGTGTGTGTGTGAGAGAGATGGTGTGGGTGTGTGTGTGTGTGAGAGATGATGAGTGTGTGTGTGAGAGATGGTGAGTGGTGTG